>NC_056741.1:572923734-573016234 GCF_019279795.1 Protopterus annectens | reverse complement strand
GGATGTCCCCCCTGGCAAATGTCTGGTCCAGGTCTGATGCATGCCAGATGTGGGAGTCGTGATAACTGCCAGGGCTGCCAGCACACACATTCATGATAATACCCTGGGCATTGCATAAGACGTGGCAGCTGATGGAGTGATACCCCTTGCAGATAACATAGACTCTACCCTCCTCACTGGGTGGTACTTTGATGTGCACATGAGTGCAGTCTATGGCACCCAATACCTATGGGTAGTGTGCTACACAGTGGAAAACATGCATATTGCTGGTCCTCTCCTCAGGGGTGCGGGGTAAATAAATGTGTTAGCATGACATCCAGGAACTAGTGGAGTATGCTGGATGTGGATGCCTGTGAGACCCCCATCATGCCCCCCAGTAGGTCTTTGGAAAGTACCTGTAGCTAGTATCCTTAAAGCTACACATACCTTTGTTTCCACTGGGATGGGTTTCCCTCACTTAGCTCTGGGCCTGAGGTGAGGCTGACAGAGCTCAGTGAGTTCTTGTAGTATGTCCCTTTCCACCCTGTAGTGCTCTACAATCTCTAGCTCATGTAGCCCCTGGAAAGTTACCCTGGGCCTGAGTACTCTTCTCCTTTTCAGTCTGGGCCTATTGTCAGCATCAGCATCATCACTGACCTCAGCCTTTAGCACATAGAGATGTAGCAGAGCAGCTACAGCCCTTACCATTTTGTCTGTCAAAATTCCCAAGTGTGTACTCCAATGGTGCAGAGTATGTGAGAAAAAGCAGATTGAAGGGTGTATGCATACTTTATGCTGGTGTGCTGCAGATGCAGCCTCTGTGATTGGCTGACTATGATACATTCCACCTGCTAGGTATATCATTGAGGGGTTTGAATGGGCCAGTGGCAGTGGAACAGGGCTTATCAGTCACTTATAGTTGATTGGCTTTCCCAGGCTATTTCCTTTTATTTATATATTTGTTTAATTTCTTCCACTGCTAAGCACTGTGGCATGCCACACAAACCTGCAGCGCTAGTGTAAACATTGCTCAGCAGTTTGGACCTTTCCCTCTACACGAGCATGCTTAGCTTTTCTTTAACCAGCTAAAGCATGTGTCATGGAGCTAAGCATAGCATAGCAGCCTTAGACACTCCCCCCTGCTTAGCTGTGCTTAGCTGAGTGCAAACAGGCACTGCTAAGCTCCAATCCGCTTAAACATGGCGTGATACACCCCCGTTTGATGTTAGCTATCTGTTCTGCCTACAGCAACAGAGTTCTGGCCATACCACGGTTAGTTTCTACTGACAAGGTGGCCCTTTTTGTTATTCAACAACACTGGCTCATTTACAAACACCTAATTGCGTATACTCTGGATACTGCACAACACCAGGGCCTATCTCTTTAGCAATCACTGTAACCTGCCATTGTATAATGGGCATTATAAATCAATGCTTTTACATATGTGCAAATTTCATATTTTACAGTTTTTATTTTTTTGCAAAACAGCATGTTTGCATGTTGCTGCAGGCCACTTAAATGCAAAATATGTATTAAAAAAAGATTAATTATTCATAATTTGCATTGCTTTTTTAACTCACTGGCCATAGTTTTGGCCATCTGCATGCCCAGTGTGCAATATTCACCCATTTTTTTGGGGGGGCTTTTACAGCCCCTGTTTAAAATGTATACTCCGGTACATGGTTTGTAACCATGTACATTTCTTATACTGCCATGGCACTCACACAGGTGCATTTCTGCTTGTTGAATTGAAAATTTCCCTCATTTGCATGTTTTTCACTAGCTTATGTGGTGGTTTGCATTCTGCGGACAGCTCTGTGTCTGCATGGTGTCCGCACGCTCATGCATGCCCCAGACCTGTTTTCTGGATTACTCAGAGCCATGTTCCGTGTTCGACCCACAACACTATTACTACATGGAGAATCACTCCATGTAGGGTTTATTGAATTCCACCCATGGTCTACATATTGAACTGTTACAGGCAATAGTGCATAGTTCATGTCCAGTGAGTTCTACCAGTTTGTTGCTGACTACACTTTCATGCATACTAAGTCCTCACTATCTGTAAGCAGATGGGAAAGCTGAGATAGCATTACAAGCATCCAAAAAGTTACTAAGACAGACCATTCCTCACAAAACTCTTTGCATATTAAACTTGTCGGCACAATACCATCATAGTAAGCCCTTCAAAGCTAGTGCCATGAAGATAAATGCAAACTAATATGCCAATGAGAGTCAAAACTTGAGCATAAAGTTATTCCATACTATGTAGTCAAGCATAATGTCCAAAAACAAAATGGTTCATGCAAAACATTTTATGACTGATATTTTTCTGCACATCCACTACCTGTCCTGTAACCAGATCACATTGTTTGCATGAAGTTGGATGTGGAGAAAAAGAGGGACACAAAAGGAAAAGCAGTGCAGAAAACCCATTATCCATGTTTCTACATTGTGTACGCAAAATATGGTGCCATAATATAATGAAATACATGATATGTCTATCTGAATCATGTGTCAACCTGAATGTTGCATTCCAGATAAGCAGCCAAATCAATCTGCGCCAAAAATAACCAGACTGATATCTGGTAAATCTGTTCCTGTGCAGACAGAAGAACTACCTCATTTGAATATCTGAGACAAGGGTGGAAGTTCAAGTTTGACCAGTCATACTGAGAGACTGTGTCTTTTCTCTTCAACACAATTGAATATGACTATCCCTGTCCTGATCCAGTTTACTTTGTTTTGTTTGGCACCAGTAAAGGTTATAATGCATACTATAACAGTAGGTCTCAAAGTTTTTTTCTTTTGCAGGTTTTCAGTCCATTTCCATATCCAGCTCAAATAGTCTTCAAATGATAAAAAGTGGTCAAACTATCCATATTCCAAAGTGATCTGAATTGTGACAGAGTCTTTGCAACAGTTAAATAATTGCTAATGTTGCATATCGTAATGTTTCATAAATAATTCAATAGTTCATGTTTAATATCTAAATGCTTTTGCAGGATCAGCCCATAGTGTTATATGATGCATTAGTTGTTTTTATCTTAAAGGGGAAGACATCATGATAAGTGCAATAAAGTTGCTTAAGCATATACAGTGTATATGTTTAAATGTAGTCATTTTAAGTAAAATGTGTGGTACTGCCCAGTAGCATAGCAAGGTTGAGGTGAGGGGGTAAGCTGATTTGAGTGCAAAGTTTTAGGGGGTCCAATTGAGAGGTACATTTTCTTTTCTCCTTCGCTGAAGAGATGAGGAGGGGCATGGCTCAGTTGTAGGAAGCTGATTGGTACAAATGTACCAATTAGGTTGCTACAGAGTAAGCCATTGTTTTTTTTTTCTCTTCACTTGTGCTGGTGAACGGTCACCAGATGCTACATGAGTCAGCTATGGCTCTGGTGCTGTATATTTAAGAATGTACATAGTCTATAATGAGTTACAATTTTCAAGCTATTTTAACTCATTATAGACTATGTACATTCTTAAATATACAGCACCAGAGCACAAATAATATCGCCTCACTGACACAAATAGTGAATCCTGACATATTGGGCATGACCAATGAAGATTGCAGTGACCATTAGAGCAACAAGTGATAAGGCTCCTCACAAATAGATAATTCCTATGGCTCAACACCTTTTCTAAGAATAATAATATCTAATGTATGATTTGAATAGTGCCCTACCAGATGCCAGCTGTGGCCTTTCCTATCCATTCTGTCCATCTTATGGAAAAATGTCTCTAATTCATCTGTTTGATGAGGTTGTGAACTCAAAACCTATTACTTCTTTTGCTTTTTTCCCCATTATATCCATCCCCAGTCAGTCTGACTTGGTTTGAATATCCATTTCTTTTATTCCCTTTTTATTTTTCATCCATTCAGCCATTCCTATTTTCTTCCTGCTATGTTTTGTGAACAGCAATATGACCTGCTGCAGAAATGACCTCACCAGTGCTATCTAGTATGTAAAGATCATCTCTTCCATTCTTAAGTATAGTTTCCTGCCTATATAACTCAGCATTTCATTGTTCATTGCAATCTGCAGGTTACACTGCTCCGGAGAATTCATTCTTGATATTGCTAGTGCTCTGTTATCATCCACTCCCCTTCTTATACTCCCCAGATTACCGCCTATAAATTTATTTCATGCTCCTGAGTTTGTGAAATGAAATTATATGACTTCACATTCTTTTAGCTCTGGCCAGTAGAGTAACCTACCAATCTCCTTTCTTAAGTTGCTCTCCCTGTACCTGAACAAATTCCCAAGTCTTAATGTCATCTGGGAATAAATTAATTTTGTTTGCTATTTTAACTGCAGTGTTTAGTTTCATAGGCTCATAGGAGGTTACTAGGGTAACAGCTTAAGAGCCCATACAAGTTTAGCCAATATTACCCGATTTTACGCAATATATGGCGGCAAGAGGATGGCAAGGATTTGTGCCTATGCTTTGATTATTTTGCAGATTGCCCTAATCCATAAGGGACATAGGCACTGTTTGAGACGTGCATATTGTAGAGACAACCTGCTATGCACCATTTCATACTCAACTAGTTATTTTCCTTTTCCGTTATAACATCTGCCTCTGATCTTTTGTACCCTACAAATTTCCAGACCTGAAACAACATATTCAGTCCTGCTTCATTTCTTTTCCAGCTTCACCTTTAGGCTCCTACAAAGACCATGCAAAAGCCTTTTGTGAAGTCCCAGTAAACTGCATCTACCTTCCTCAATGCACCCTACAGATGTGAAACAGATTTGCCTAGTAGCAGTATTCTGTCAATGTGCATTTATGCTGACTTACATCTGTCAGGCCATGTGCCATTAGACACCATATCAGCCTTCACTCTGATGATTATTTTTATTGCATTCATAGGTACCAAGGCCACCAGGAACAGTCTGCAGTTGCATAGATTTTGTTAATTCCACCTCTGTAATAGTCTTTAACTACATATCCTTTCCATTTCAGCTTAAACACATCTTGTAAAAGTATGGAGTAATGCCCCTCAGGCTCACTGCTCATTTGTTTATACGGGCTTTTATGGTGTGAACTGTCCTCACTCAGTCCTCTCAGATCTATTACTACTTTATCCTTGCTATCTTATCCATCATACACACACACACACACACACACACATATATATATATATATATATATATATATATATATATATATATATATATATATATATCATCTGTTTTATAAGAGATTTGTGGATGATATATTTCTTTTATGGGATGGTGATGAACAACTGCTTATGTTCACAAATTATCTCAGATCTACCTCAGTTTCCTGGACTTTGATGTAAACAGCTCTATATGTCAGATTTTTTTTTGGATGTTACGTTACTGAAGATCATGAATGGTTCCATTTAGACTCAAGTATATAGAAAGGATTGCTGGAGGAACAGCTTACTACATCGTTCAAGTATGCATCCTGGGCATATATTTCCATAGGTGATAAAGAGCCCATTTCTCCATAATTCTAGGTTGAATATGGAGGATGGTAAATATGAAGAGGATGTTACGAGGACCAAGAACCTATTGTGTGAAAGGGGTTATAAAGAATGAGAGGCTGATAATATTATATTAGAGGTACGACAACAAAGGAAGATGAAATGGAAACCATACTTTCACAGAGATGACACGTATGACAATGAGGATGCAAGAAGGAATGTGCAACAAACTATGAGATGCACACTTACATGCAGCCAGGATGTGAAACAAGTGTGTGGTATGGGGAGGAACAGATCTTAGCTGATGATTCTTTCAGGCGGATAGTAGAGGAACATCCACAATTCTGTTACAAGAATAAACCAAACTTAAAACAACTTGTTTGTTGAAACAACGATATAGATCAGAAGATTATCTCAGCTAGGAGATATGGAACATTCAAATGTGGTCATTGCACAGCCTGTCCTTATATAACACAGAGTGGGTGTTTTCAACATCTGGTGACCGACAGAACTTATAGTTTAAGAGCATTTGCTGATTGTTGGACCAAGAATGTCATTTGTGTTGTGATTTGTAAAAAAATGTCCCAGTTTTTACGTTGGTAAATCCAACTGCCAACTCAGAATTAGGATGCAAACACATCTGTGAGACATTAGGAATAAAGTCTCCACTAAGTCACAAAGCAACACGATCACTGCCAAAGAACCACCAGCCACGAACCAAGCCTTGGAAGAATATCTTTTATTCCACTGACTAAGCGCTTTCACCAAAGTTGGCTTCTTCAGAGTCAGTGTTTTACAAAAAACAAGCACATCTTATACTTCTCAAACACCATGACATCACATTACTAATTCAATCCAATTAATCAATTATTCAATAAACTTTCTTCACAAAATGCAAAATTCATAAAACATGGTTAAAACTTTTCAAAATTACACAATTTTAACAAATAAATCATGTAAATGTAAATGTGTATAAAAATATACATAGTATTGTGTATGTATGTATATATATATAAAATAATTCTTCATAATCAACCCTTTCCATGTTTACAATACATAATTCTAACCCATTCTATACTTTCCACTTAAATTCATATACTTTTTTTAAATAAATTTAATTCATTTAAATACTCCTTTTGTTATACAATACTAGCCTTAAATTTCAAAACTGGTTTTATAGAGATATAATCATTAATACCAGGGTACTTAGTGGCATTAAGTCTCAACTGCCACATGGTTTCTAAGCATGCTACCCTGTTTCCTATATCACCACCTTGCTCTAATAACACTCTGTCTATAATGAAAAACACAAACTTTTTAAAATCCTTGCAATGAATACTGTGGTTGTAAAGCGCACTGTGAGAGTCTTTGTTCTTAATAGCTCTCAAGTGCTCAACCATCCTGTCACGTAACCTCCGGATGGTCATGCCAATGTAGAATGCTTCGCAGGTTACACAAAAGGCCATGTAAACTATGTTCTTCGTGTTACAATTGCATTTTCCAGGGCAAGGTAAAGAGTATCCCCACCCTTTAACACACACATAAGACCCTTCTGCTATGTACCTGCAACTTCTACAATATCCACACTTAGACATCCTAGATGCCCTACCTTTGTTCTCACTCTCCAGTACACTTTTTAAATTTTTCCCTTTACTGTAAACAATCCTTGGGTGGGCACCCAGGACCTCTTTAGTGGCATCACTCAAACAGTACTCCCACATTCCTTGTAACACCTTGACTATTTCATCACTTTTCTCATTAAATTTCAACACGAAACATGCTCTACCTGTCTGTTTCTTGTTTTGTACTTCTTGCTTACATTCTAACACCCTTTCACCCCATAAAATGGGTGCGTAAGATGAACCCCTCCGCTTGTAAACTTCCCTTTTCAATCTTAATAACAACTTGAGTGGGTAACCCCTCTCCATTAACATTCCAATTAACTTGAACATTTCCTGCTTAAATAAACTTTCCTCACTCACCAATCTTGACAATCGCACCATCTGCCCTTTTGCCACCCCTTTCCTTTGATGGAATGGGTGGCAACTTTTGAAGTGTAAGAGTGAATTCGAGTAACTATCTTTTCTATATATAGAACTAGTTAAACCTCCCTCACTTTTAGCAATTGCTATGTCCAAGTAATTAATAGCATCTTTCTTCCACTGGAAGGTAAATTTCAAAAAACTAGTAGTATTATTTAAATACTCAATGAACTCGTGAGCCTCGAGCTCATCCCCCCTCCACAGAATCAGCAGATCGTCCAAGAACCTATTATATAAAATAATGCTCTTCATGAAACTTGATGGAAAAACAAAGGTTCTCTCCCAGGTGAGAAGAACCATGTTGGCAAAAACAGGGGCACATCTTGCACCCATAGCTACACCAGAACACTGCTGAAATGTCTCCCCCTCAAATTTAATGAAATTGTTCAAAAGAACCATCTCCATTAAATCACAAATTAAATTAATTCTTTCCTTGTCAACCTTACTACTCATTATCAAACTGTCACGAAACATGTCCAAACCCTCCTTGTGAGGTATGGTAGAAAACAAATTAACCACATCCACCGTTAACAAGCTGTAATCCCTAAAACTTTCTTTGACTTCCCTAAGCCTTTCAAGGCAATGCCAAGAGTCTCTGATCACATGCGGTACATCCTCTAATGTTTTCTTACACATAAAGTCCACAAAGGCAGCCAAGGGCTCAGTCTTAGAACCCTTTGCTGCTACAATTGGTCTAAACTGCAACTTAGTCACACCTTTGTGGACTTTAGGAATCCCAAACATATTGGGTAAAACTGCATTCTTCACCATCAAATAATCATATTCCGTTTCAGAGACCATTCCTTGAAAAAGGGCATCACATAAATACAACTCAATCCTTCTATAGGCAATATTAATCTCATTTCGAGAAACCCTCTTGTAGGTTTCTTGATCCTCCAAAATGGCCATCATGGATGCAATGTAGTCTACCTTATCCATCAAGACCATACCCCCACCTTTGTCTGGTTTCATACACCTAATGTTGCCAGCTTTCTGAAGTTCTTTTAACAATAACCTTTCTTTTATACTCAAATTGTCAATCAAAAAATATTTTCCTTTACAAATCTTCCTGAATTCAAATTCTAATAATCTTTCAAGAGCTGTAACCTCACTACTTGGTGGAGGGATAAAAGTACTTCTCCTTGAAAGAACATTGCAGTCATTGATTACTGTGTAAAAACCATCTGTGTGGTTTTCATGAAAATACATTTGCAAATTTAATTTTCTAATAAATAACTTCAAGTTGACCATTAATTGCGCAATATCTAACTTAAAGTGTGGTACAAAATTAATTCCTTTCGTGAACAGTTCAAAATACACATCATCAATCACTTTGTCAGTATAGTTGTATATATAATAATCACTTTTCTGTATAACTTGACAAGTAATATCTGTAGTAATACTTGCAGGATCGTTACCAAGCAAGTTCTCGGTGCAAACTCCTGGTACAACATTAATAAAATTAATCTGCTCAAATTCACTGTTGTTATTAAGTGAAACAATCATGTCCAGAGACTCAATCGTGTTGTTCACATCCATAAATTCATTTCCTTTTTCTTTTCCAATTTCAATGTATGTGTCCTGTATCTCATGCATCCCCCCATTTGTACATTCACCTTCATTTATACAAATACAATAGCTAGAATTCAATGTATGTGTAGGTGAAATGGTGTCTTTGATACCATTAATATTAGTAGCACAAAACACAGAAACATTGTGACAATTGTGTCCAAAAACATCATTATGGTAAAATACATCACCATCAGTTAATACTGCACAATCAGTTAATAATGCACATATTGCTCTTCTCTCCCCCACCCCCTGCGATGTTTGTCCATGGCTGTTGTGTTCTGTGCCTTGCTCTGCAACCTTTTGGACCTGCGTAGCCCCATGGGCTGGTCCAAAAAATCGTCGACCTCCACAAAAACCTGGTCGACACTGTCTCCAACCGTAACAATAGGCACACCATTACCTTGGCCAAAGTCACATTCACTAGTGTGTGAAAAACGATTGTTCCCCTGAGGAGTGTGGAGGTTGAAATTGGGATGCAACTCATCCCTGTGTTTGTATTTACCTGGCGGATAAGCTGAATTACACTTGTAATCAGTTGTGTCTCTTGCCAGCTTCTTGATCTTAAGTGCCATATTTTTGTTCACAAATTCATTAAGCTTTTTAAGCACATTATTAAACTGCCTCTCGTGTTGAAAAAATATTAAATCTGAACAAATACTTTTATGAAGCTTTAAAATGTCCTCCCGAATAGAGAGAAGCTTATTAGTGTTATTTTTAATTATAATGCTGAGCATTTCAAACCCCGTTTTGTCAAATAAAGCAATTAACTCTGCACAACTGTCCGAGCCCAGCTCAATACCCATAGGGAGCTTCCAAAGCCTAAGCCCCTTGGGTACCTGGTTGAGCTCTTTAGAACGGGTAAGAAAAAGATTGTCAAGCTGCAAAGCCTTGTATTTTGTACATAATCTTTCGTACCTGTTGATCTGCTCCTTTAATGATAACGGTACCGTATCCTCAAGCCTAGTAGCAACTCCCCTGTTCGTTAACTCAGGTTCTTTAAACCACGCTAGTAATTCTTCAAGACGAACCTCACCATCACGTCTCGGGTGAGGAATAGGCTGCTCCGGTGCCAACAACTCACTCCCATTCGGGCCTGCCGAGGTTCCTACCCCGGAGTTGGAAACAACCTCGGAAAAGGTCACCGGAACTGTCGACCTTTGCCCTGGCGGCAAACCAGAACCTGCAGTAACCGAAAACACTGTCCTTTGCCCCAGCGGTACACTAGAGCCTGTAGAAACCGGCGAATGCAAAGTATATAACTCCACTTCTGAGTCGGTAGGGCTAGAACTTCCCGGTACTCTCTCCTTCTCACACATAATGAGCAACTTGCTCACAGCGGTTGATATCTCTCTCAGTAAGGCTTCCATACGACCCAGCACAGGTTGCCAGTAACAAAGGCAGAATCGAAAAACAATACACAGAAATATACTTCCCAACCAAGGGCAAGCAAGCAAATAAGTCACAAAGCAACACGATCACTGCCAAAGAACCACCAGCCACGAACCAAGCCTTGGAAGAATATCTTTTATTCCACTGACTAAGCGCTTTCACCAAAGTTGGCTTCTTCAGAGTCAGTGTTTTACAAAAAACAAGCACATCTTATACTTCTCAAACACCATGACATCACATTACTAATTCAATCCAATTAATCAATTATTCAATAAACTTTCTTCACAAAATGCAAAATTCATAAAACATGGTTAAAACTTTTCAAAATTACACAATTTTAACAAATAAATCATGTAAATGTAAATGTGTATAAAAATATACATAGTATTGTGTATGTATGTATATATATATAAAATTGTTTGTTGAAACAACGATATAGATCAGAAGATTATCTCAGCTAGGAGATATGGAACATTCAAATGTGGTCATTGCACAGCCTGTCCTTATATAACACAGAGTGGGTGTTTTCAACATCTGGTGACCGACAGAACTTATAGTTTAAGAGCATTTGCTGATTGTTGGACCAAGAATGTCATTTGTGTTGTGATTTGTAAAAAAATGTCCCAGTTTTTACGTTGGTAAATCCAACTGCCAACTCAGAATTAGGATGCAAACACATCTGTGAGACATTAGGAATAAAGTCTCCACTAATGCTCTGTTTAAACATATACTACAACATGACACTCACAGCTTTTATTTCATGGTTTTAGAAGTAATGTATCCTAACCCTAGAAAGGGGAATTTGAAAGAATTCACTGAATTTGAAGACGCTAGATGTTTAGCTGATTTAAGGGCTGCCAGCAAACCAGGACTGAATGAAATACTCCCCTTGAAGCCAATCCTGAAGAGGCATCCCCTCAGGAGATGATTGGCATTGGTTACACCTTCATATAAAACATCCAATGGTGGAGATGTTAAAATGGGTCTGAAGAAAGCTGAAGCCGAAAGTGCTTATCCTGATTTTATCAAGTTTTTAACATAATTTTAATAAAGTTTTCTGCTGTGTTACTACTCAGTTTTATCTTGGATTTTTGGATTTATTACTTATGGAAAGTGTTTAACTGATCGGACTTGGTTTTGATTTTATATATATATATATATATATATATATATATATATGGGTCTACTATGGCTGATTGAAAACTCACTTGACTGAAAATGAAATTACTAGGACCACTTCACTGAAAGCTCACTTCACTGAAAACTCACTTCATTGAAACTCATTTCATTGAAAGTTATAAATGGCTTTTTCCCACTGTAGTGTGATCCTGGAGTTAGTATATAAAGTAAGGGGTGGTGTGGGTGGCACAGCCCCCCACATATTATAAACATTTTAAACTATACACAGTGATACTTCCAAGTGCAATTAATAACTGTTTCCAAAAGAGAAGATATGACCAAGATATGTGGGGGGGGGGGGGGGCTTCGCCCCACACCCCCCCTTACTTTATATACTAACTCCAGGATCACACTACAGTGGGGAAAAGGTCATTTATAACTTTCAACGAAATGAGTATCAGTGAAGTGAGCTTTCAGTGAAATGAGCTTTCAGTGTAGTGGTCCTAGTAATTTAATTTTCAATCAAGTGAGTTTTCAATCAACCGTAGTAGACCCATATATATATATATATATCTCTGTGGTACCCCTTTATATCATCAGTTTCCCATAAAGTGGACTTGCTTAACAGTGAGATGACAATATCGAAGGTTCAAAAGACCGAACTCCCAGAATGGTGAATTTTGTTTGCCTCCAGGAAAATAACCACTTGACCACCACTGATGACATTTGCCCTTTTCCCCACTGTAATGCAAACTTGGAGTTGGAATATTTAAGTAGGGGTGTGTGAGGGGGCAAATCCCCCCACATGGGGGGGGGTATGGGAGGAGAAGTCCCTACTTCAGTGTATTTAATTTGTTTAGTTTGTTTTTTATTGTCAGTGGTGGCGAAGTGGTTAATTTTTTGGATTTTCGATGTTATCATCTTGCAAGTTGACGTTATTGGGAAATCGATGATTTAAAGTCGAACCATATATAAAGATATATATATATACATATATGTTTATTTATACAGCCTTCTCAATAATCTTTAATGTTTTGTTTTTGGACATCGACTTCTTCACATCTTTTTATTCCTTCTCATATTTTGTTTTGATCCTAGTAGCTTTCCCTCTCTTGCATATGTAGCTGAAGAATTCCTGCTGACTCATTTCTATTCCAGCTTCTTAGGCTTTAGCTATATTTACTTTACTGTCAAAATTTCCTTTGTTGCATTGCACCTTGCAGATATGTATATGTGCATCTCTCTGTTTTTTTTCCTCTTTCCATATTTTATCTTTTCTTTTTCCATTTTACTATTTGTGTTATTACCCATGTTATTTATTTCTTTTACTGCATTTGTTTTCCCTTGACTTCCTTTTTAAACACCTTTAGTAAATTGTTTAAACAAGGACCCCACTGACAACCAAAATGAAAATCTTCTTCTTCTTTCGGCTGCTCCCGTTAGGGGTCACCCCAGTGGATCATCTGTTTCCATTTCTTCCTGTCCTCTGCATCTTGCTCTGTCACACCAACCACCTGCATGTCCTCTCTCACCACATCCATAAACCTTATCTTAGGCCATCTTCTTTTCCTGTTATCTGGTAGCTTCATCCTTAGCATCTTTTTCCCAATATACTCAGCATTCCTCCTCAGCACATGTCCAAACCAACGTAATCTTGCCTCTCTGGCTTTGTCTCCAAACCTTCCAACCTGGGCTGACCCTCTAATATACTTATTCCCAATCTTGTCCACCCTCGTCACACCTAGTGCAAATCTTAACATCTTTAACTCTGCCACGTCCAGCTGTGACTCTTGCCTTTTGTCAATGTCACTGTCTCCAACCCATATAACATAACTGGTCTCACTACCCTCATGTAAACCTTCCCTTTGACTCTTACTGGTACTCATCTGTCACAAAGCACTCCTGACACTCTTCTCCACCCACTCCATCCTGCCTGTACTCTCTTCTTCACCTCTCTTCCACACTCACAATTACTCTGAACTGTTGATTCCAAGTATTTAAACTCATCCACCTTCACCACCTCTACTCCCTGCATCCTCACCATTCCTCTATCCTCCCTGTCATTCACACACACATATATTCTGTCTTAGTCCAGCTGACCTTCATTCCTCTTCTCTCTAGAGCATATCTCCACCTCTCCAGGGTCTCCTCCACCTGTTCCCTACTCTCACTACAGATCACAATGTCATCTGCAAATATCATAGTCCACGGGGACTCCTGACTGATCTTGTCTGTCAACCTGTCCATCACCATTGCAAATAAGAAAGGGCTCAGAGCTGATCCCTGATGTAATCTCACCTCGACCTTAAACTCATCCATCACTCCCTCTGCAGACCTCACCACTGTCACACTACCCTCGTACATATCCTGTACCACTCTTACATACTTCTCTGACACTCCCGACTTCCTTATACAATACCACAACTCCTCTCTAGGCACCCTGTCATATGCTTTCTCTAAGTCTACAAAAACACAATGCAACTCCTTCTGACCTTCTCAGTACTTCTCCATCAATATTCTCAGAGCAAACATTGCATCTGTAGTGCTCTTTCCCGGCATGAAACCATACTGCTGATCACTAATGATCACGTCCCTTCTTAACCTAGCTTCCACTACTCATTCCCATAACTTCATGCTGTGACTGATCATTTTAATCCCTCTGTAGTTACTACAGCTCTGCACATCACCCTTATTCTTAAAAATCGGTACCAAAACACTTTTTCTCCATTCCTCAGGCATCCTCTCACTTTCCAAGATTTCATTAAACAATCTGGTTAGAAACTCCACTGCCATTTCACCTAAACACCTCCATGCTTCAACAGGTATATCATCTGGACCAACAGCTTTTCCATTCTTTATCCTCTTCATAGCTATCCTTCCTTCCTCCTTGCTAATCCATTGCACTTCAAGATTCACTATCCCCACATCATCCAACTTTCTCTCCCTCTCATTCTCTTCATTCATCAACCCCTCAAAGTACTCTTTCCATCTGCTCAACATGCTTTCCTCGCTTGTGAGTATGTTTCCCTCATTATCCTTTATCACCTTTACCTGCTGCACATCTTTCCTAGCTCAGTCCCTCTGTCTAGCCAATCAGTACAGGTCCTTTTCTCCCTCCTTAGTGTCCAACCTTTCATACAACTCTTCATACGCCTTATCCTTAGCCTTTGCCACCTCTCTGTTTGCCGTGCACCTCATCTCTTTATACTCCTATCTACTTTCTTCATCTCTCTGACAATCCCACTTCTTCTTCACCAACCTCTTTATCTGTATATTCTGCTGTACTTCCTCATTCCACCACCAGGTCTCCTTGTCCTCCTTCCTGGGTTGCAGCCAGAACTCTCCACAACCTTCCAAATGTATCAAACATTTTATTAAGACATAAAAATGTTTAAAAAGTATTCATTAAGTGCTTTCATCCCCTCAGAATGGGGAATTCATCAGAAAAAATGCTTTCTAGTAAATCTAACATTTATAGCCCAATGTGTTGATGACATCACAGCCACACCAATGCATTTAAAGACAGAAACACTTTGTTTAAAACATACAACTTAAAAAACACTTATAAACATCAATACCATATTTAATACACTTGAAGTAAACTTTCCTAATTTCATGGAAATTTTTAACCTAGCCTTTTGTCCCTAGCTCTCTTAATTAACAGGAGTTTTACAGAAATAACTTCATTTAAACCAATACTCTCCCCTGCCTGCAGCTTGATCTGCCATTTGACTTCTTTTTCTTCCATTAAATTTCTGTAGTCCCCCCCTCTAGAGTTACCTAATACTTTTTCTAAGATCCCAAAGTGGAACCCCTGAAAATTCCCAAAACTAAAGATAAATGTCATCCAAAATTCTTACATATAATTTGACATTTTGAAAGTACTCACAACTAAAGACTTTAACTCCCAATCAAGGAGAACCAAGTTTGCAAATATCGGAGCACATGTGGCTCCCATAGCAACACCTTTGTTTTGTTGGAAGTATTCTCCTTCAAAATATATATAATTGTAGTCTAAAACTACCCCCATGAAGTCAACTATTAAATTTACTTTCTCATTAGAGAAACCTGACATTTTGTTCAAACAGCTGGCAAACATGTCTAACCCTTCTTCTCTAGGGATACAAGTGAATAAATCCACTACATCAATGGTCAAAAAAATCAAATTGTTCTTCCAAAGCTCTTCCTTAATTCTACCCCAAAAAATCCCATGAATCTTTTACTAAATGCTCCACTTTATTCAGAACTTGTTTTAACCTAAAGTCTATGGTGACACCAAAAGGGTAAGTTTTTGACCCCTGTCAAGCTACTATTGGCCGAAATGTTAAATTAATTAAACACTTGTGGGTTTTCGGATTCCCAAAAATGGTAGCCACCATAGGGTTCTTGACTTTCAAAAAGCTATAAATTTCAGGTGTAATACGCTCATCCAAAAGATATTCTTCCAAGTAATAATCTATTCCTCGGTAACTAATGTTAACTTCATTAAGTGAAACATGGGTATATACACTAGTGTCATGTAACATCTCTAGGATTTTTTGGGAATAATGTAAAGCATCAAAAATGACCATCCCACCCACTTTATCTGGATGCATGATCCTAATTTTCCTATTGTTTCTAAGCTGTTCAAGTAATCTCATCTCTTCCCCCACTAAGATTTCTATATAAAAAACTCATTTTTTTCTTTTAATTTTAAGGCATATAAATCCTCAGTCACAGTCTTCTCAAAAACATTTAGGGTTGGGTCCATTGGCGGGTTATACACACTCTTATTTTTAATTTCTTTATTCCTAGTAAGATTAACGTGTTCATCTTGGTCCCTAAACAGAAAAGCTAAATTCAATTTTCTCATGTATATTTTTAACTCCAAAATGGTGTTTGTGTAATCAAAGCCTCTAGCTGGCACCTATTTCAACCCCTTCATAAATAACAAAAATAATGCTCCTTAGTTAAGGTTATTCCTGAATAGTTATAAATGTGGTAACCCCTAAATGTACTAACCAGTCCATTCCTTAAGATTTCATCACTGTTAGTTGTTATTCCCTTCTCCACTTGGTTCTGTTGAACCACTGATTTGGTGCCCTTTCCATAACTCTTCTCTCCCCCACATCCCATTTTTCCCTGTGCTTGAAAAAATATTGATTATTTCTATAATTATTGTGCTCAAAACTATTATCATGACCATTAGGGCTACAAAGGGAACTTCTCCTTTCATTCCTGTACATATATTCCTCTTTATGAGTGTGGGTATAGGGAAAGGTGTATCCCTCTCCCTCCCCAACAATTTTATGTTCTTTCTGTTTCAAAATATATGCTCTGATCTCTTTATACTCTATGAGATCCCTTTGTAACTTTTTACATTTTTTATCAAAAATGTTATTACACTTGTTTTCCACAATTTTAAACTGTTTGAAATACAGGTTTTCATACTGTGAAAACAATAGGTCATTTTTGATGTCATTATTTAAAGTTTCAACTTCACTAATCAAATGACTTTAGAATCATTACATAAAATAATCTTTTCCACAAGCTCTAATCCATGCTTATTGAACATTTCAGAAAAGTCAATAATCAGTTTTTCATCATATTCTATCCCAAAAGTAAATTTGTAAACCCTTAAGCCTTTTGGCACAATTTTCTTCTGTAAACATTCATTTAAATAAGCACTCTCCATCTGGAGATTCCTAACATCAAACATTTTTTCTCTAAAAGGAAAATATTTTCTTTCAAAGTCCTAGTCTTTGTTACATATTTCAGTCTTTATATTATTTCCCATATTTTGTTGGTTATTGAAAACAAAAGACTTTTAAAAAAAATTGTCTATATTCACTTTATGAGTCCCATCCACATTAAATCGTTGTGTAACTCCAGTATTAAAGCCAAAACCCCTTTCCCCCTCATTGTGTAAAACAGTACCTGTGGTTTTTGGCCTTGCACCAGTTCCATGCATTGTGGAAACCATGGAAATTCCATTTCCACCACTCTCCTTTGTCCCAGCACAATTTCTCTGTCCATTCATGCTTTTTTCTCCACTTGAAGAGTTTAAAATCAAACAAGATGCCATATCGGGCCTCTCCTTGGCTTCCAGACCATTTCACCATGGCTCCTTGTCTTCCACAGCAGAAATCCTGTCTCCTGGTGACTGATTTTGCTTCCTCTTTCCTGAGGAACTATCAATGGAGCCTTGGGAATAGCTAAACATGTCAATGAGGTGCGTCAGCTCACCTTTTACAATTGCCAGCTCTGAATAAACTCTATTCAGTTCATCTCTATGAACTGGCAAAATAATGCTGGAATTTCATCTAAAGAGTCCATGCTGCAAGGTTGCTCTGTTAAAAATGCCAAAACTGTTGAAACAATGACCCCAGTGACAACCAAAATGAAAATAAAATAATGAAATCTTTGTGTTGCAGCCAGAACTCTCAACAACCTTTCAAAGGTATCAAACGTTTTATTAAGACATAAAAATGTTTAAAAAGTATTCATTAAGTAAGTAAGTAACCCTTTGTCAATTAGTTACCTCAATACTCAGATTCTTAAAACTCCAAGTGGTTTTATATCTAAAATATATAGAAAACCCACATTCAGCAACTCTTACCTTGAATATACAAGTAGTCATCCTCCCCATCAAAAGGCCAGTATTGTGAAAGGCCAGATGGTAAGGGTGGCTAGAATGACATCTTCGGTTGGTGACCTTGAGAATGAATTATAGAAAGTTGTGGAAATGTCCTATGAAAGAGGCTACCCACAGGGAATGGTTCGGGAAAATGTGGATTATGTTAGAAGGGAATGGGGTAAGAGATTCAAACCTCTGTTAGGAAATTTTAACATGGTTAGAGAGTCACTTCAGGGGCAAAAAATCTTTTAAAAGGCTATGATTTTACCATATTGGGGAAATGTAGGGAAAGTGAAGGACATATTGGAAAAAAACTGGCCATTCTCAAGGGAAACCCAGATTTGAGAAGGGTTGTAGGAGAGAGACCTTCCTATGTATACAAAACTGGGGTAAACATAAAAGAAAGTTTTGAACATGTGAAGAACACACAAGCTAGTAAGTATAATGGTACTCTAAAGTGTGGATCCTGTTCACAATGTTGCTGCATAGTAGATTGTAAAATGGTTATTTTAGAAAATACCTTCAAATCAAAAGTAGAATTTGTCAAGGGTAACTGTCACACTTCAGGTGTTATATACCTCACACTGTGTAAGGGATGTCCAGCATATTATGTTGGCAAAACCGAAAGGCAATTATGTAATAGGATATATGAACACATATATCACATATCCACTAAGAATAATAATAATGCACTGTATAGGTATTCTTTAGTTTGTGGGAATTTTCAGGGGTTCCACTTTGGGATCTTAGAGAAAGTATTAGTTAACCCTAGAGGGGGGGACTACAGATATTTAATGGAAGAAAAAGAAGTCAAATGGCAGATCAAGCTGCAGGCAGGGGAGGGTATTGGTTTAAATAAAGTTATTTCTGCAAAACCCCTGTTAATTAAGAGAGCTAGGGACAAAAGGCTAGGTTAAAAATTTCCTTGAAGTTAGGAAAGTTTATTTCAAGTGTATTAAATATGGTATAGATGTTTATGCGTTTTTTAAGTTGTATTTTTTAAACAAAGTGTTTGTGTCTTTAAATGCATGTGTGGCTGTGATGTCATCAACACATTGGACTATAAATGCTGGATTTAATAGAAGGCATGTATTCTGATGAAGTCCCCATTTTGAGGGGATGAAAGCTCTTAATGAATACTTTTTAAACATTTTTATGTCTTAATAAAATGTGTGATACCTTTGGAAGGTTGTGGAGAGTTCTGGCCGCAACACAGTGATTTTATTATTTTATTACCTTTAGTAAATTATCACTTAAGACTTTGCCACATGTGCATTAATAGAAAATAAACAAACCACATTAACATTGGTTTCATTTGCATACATTATATATTACATTTATTTTTCCTTTTTTTCTAACAACTCTCATTCAGTCTGCCATTACATAAATTGCTCAATTCCTGCTATCTCTTTAACCTCACTACTCCTCTTGAACATTACTCTGCATGACTTGTTCCAACAAATTCCATTTATTTTCTATGAAATTTATTCCTTCCATTTTATAAAGATCCCAGTTTTGGTTATTTTATATCTTTAACAATATTCGGTATTGCAATTACAGATGGTTTAGATTTTGATTGTATTCATACTTTTCTACATTCCATCTCTAATGCACTTTCAGATTTTTTTTCTGTACCACTGTAATGTTTTAATTTTTGTAAACTTCTGCCCACTATCTTTTCCTGCTCCCAGAAGTCAAACCTAAGTAATCCTATTGATGATACACTTAATCAATGCTACCTCCAAATGAAAAACTATGAAGAACTCATAAATGCATTTACGAGGGGGACTTGCCTACTGTATGCTCCACACAGGGAGCTTTGCCATTGCACCGACTGCATTATTATAACTGACTCACTGACTGCTGCATCTTAAAAGAATAACTGGTTACGCTGTAGTGACCTCAGTTTAACCAAAACCACCTCATACTGTATGATGACCCACCACTGCCAATCAGTAATCAAGGAGCCTCAGTCCTCATCATTGGCAACAGTGGGGGACATTCACTAGGAGGATAACAGGTACATACACAGTATTTTCAGATGCAGCTCTCTGCATTAAGTGCAATTTCCCTTAAGAGCACATAGATACCACACTCAGTCCAGGGCTTGTTTCTCCCTTTTTCTCCAGATCCCCAAAAAGACTCCCCACTGGCACAGCTATAGAGCTAAGATCTCAGCTGAGTGACCAAGCCAAGAGGTCCAGCACCCTCTCTGTCCAATCAGTGCCTCATGTCCCTGCCCAAGTAGCTGACACATGCACTCTTTGAGGTTTAATTTACACAGATGTGCATACACACACACACACACACACACACACACACACACACACACACACGCACACACACGCACACACACGCACACACACACACACACACACACACACACACACACACACACACACACACACACACACACACACACACACACTCACACACACATACACACACACACCTGGGAAAGGCTGGCACAGGTTTACTGGCTATACCCCCTTCTGCCCAGAATATAAGGTAGTTACCACTGCCACCAGTCACTCCTACCAGCTACCTTAAGGCCCTTAACAAATGGTGTCCAATCTTACTGTGTAATATATTATTAATACGAATGGTAGCTTGACCAAGAGCAAGGCTATCGGGAGTGGCTCAAACAGTGTAATCAAATAAATATACACGTACTCTCAAAACTTAAATATCTCTACACTGATCAGCCACAACAAATAATATTTAATTATAAATAATAAAGGAATAAGACAATACTAAATACATATTAACAGTGACATCAGAGTTCAAAATCACAGGAAATACTTAAAATAACATTGCAGTACAGGCTCATACAAATAAAGAAAAACAATCTAAACTAAGCTTTACTATATTCTTGACTGTATCTAAGAGAGTTACTATACCCTTACAACTTACTTAGAGCAAAGGAGATATGGTGAATGGTTATTGTTGTTGTCAGGTCCAAGACAGAATGCAGAATGCCCTGTCTCACTGAGAGACTTCTCAAAATAATATCTAACTATTACTGCTGAGATAGCTTACAGAATTACATCATTTGTTGTCATCTGACTTTGAATTCTCAGGCAAATTCCCATTGTTGGAAGCTGGCAGTATTTAGCATCTAGCTGTAAAAATACATAGACAAGTGCTTTTGCTAAGATCTTTGGCAGGTGTTGGAAGTCATAAAACAATTGCATTCCTTCTTGCTTCCAAAATAGCAATTAGTTCACCGCAAAGACAACACAGAAAGCTTCCTAGTACACACTTTGTATCTTTAGTTGCATTAAAGCATCGTTATGGCCTAGCGTATAAATTAATTTAATTTCAAATATTTTTCTAAAGTTTGCTGGACTGAGGTTAACCCACTGGTTTCCTCTGTTAATATATACATTTAAACAGTTACAATAGTGAATGTACATTTCTGTTCTCTTCCAGCCGGCCACAGTGTGGTTACATTTTAAACACATACACTATACAAATACCTTTTCAACACAAACATCTGTACAAATAAGTTTGATATACATATGACATACAGTCCTAATACATTTGTAACACAAACATTTTGTATAGATTAGTTTGATATTCACAAATGACATATAATTATTTACAAAATTCCAGGTAGCTGTGTTGGCAGTACCTCTTTTTGTCACACTATGTGTAGATCAGTATGTATGTATAATTTTTAAGAAGCTTTCCATGGTCTTGTACAAGTGTATAAATACTAAGCACATGTGAGCCTAACTGCCAATTTGTAGTAAGCTGTTGAGATGTTAGCATGCATATCTGTGTAGTTTGTCAGTTAATCAATTTGTTTATATTTTGTGCTGCTGATATCCATCCTGATATGTTTATATGTAATAAAGCATATAAACGAACTACCCCACTTGTTTGTCTTCAGTTATAAACCAAGATGAGCAACATGATATCAGAATGGGATCCAGAAGTAAGAGCAAGAGGCACTAAGTTAATGTTGGTGGAATATAGAGGAATGGATCATCCCTATTGCATGCACAACTCACAAAATGGGTCAGAAATGAATTCCAGATACAAAAAATTGCTTAAACCTTTTCTTATTCAAAAGTATAAAATGAAGTACTCAGAACACTCAAGACAAATTTCTAATTAAACAAAATGTCCGAAACTGTGACATATTGATAAAAATATTCAAAATAATTATGAAAATGTTTGAAACAATGTCAGAATCACATACAATTGATAAAATAAAAGAAACAACTGCATTTTTTCACTATGTTATGCTTTTTTGCATTAATTAAAGCTATTCAAGATATCTACAGTATACCAGTATACAAAGTGTTCACAAGTGTGTGCAGTATTACAGTACAGCTATTTCATAAAATACAGCCATTTCAAAGTATATTTCACAAAGTACAGTATTCTGAAGAGTTAATTATGCATTTCAATGTTATTACAAGTACCTGCTGTGTGTGCATGTTCATATATAATTACAAGGGCCATATTGACAGTGTATTGGGGCATACTTTGTTGGCATGGCTGAAGGATTTTATAGACCAGCTTCACTTGTATTTGATAATAATATTACAGAGAATTGGAGAGTGCTTGAGGAAGAGTACAATATTTTCATACAAGCTGCATTTTCTGAAAAAGATGCATGTATAAAGACATTTATTCTGCTTACTTTAGTTGGTTCAGAAGCCATAGAAAGAGAGCATTCATTTTTTTATGTACCTGCTGTATTTGCAGGGGAAGGGAACTGCAATATAGTGGTGCTGGCTGAAACAAGGGAAGACACAGAGTGCTTAAAATGTAAATTTAGAGAAATGTGTAACCCCCCCAAATGAATATTACATTGGAAAGGTACTTATTTTACACAAGGGATCAAAAGCCTGGGGAAACTTTTGCAGCATATTTAACTGACTTGAGAAACAAAGCTAATGTGCAGACTCGATGATTTAAGGGTTGAGTTGATTAAATACAGATGTGTGCGGTATTAAAGATGATGCTGTGAGAAAGATTTTGCTTCATGACAGTGATTTCACTTTGAATAAGGCCATTGATGATTTCTCAGATATATGAGCTCACAGAAAAGCACACAAATATGTTTACAAATGAGAAATGCATGCTTCCAGTATCTTCTAGTGCTAATGTTGATAGTATGCAGCACATGGTTAAAGGAAACAGGCCCAAGAACATGGGGGCTGTTGCAGGTCCTGTGATACTCCCTGGGAAACCCCGCAGCTTTCTAACAAAGCATGCACACTCTCAGTGAAGCACAAGGGTGAGTCAGCAAACTCAAAGCATGTGCCCTCATGTAGCCTCATAGTCAACTGTTGTAATTGTGGTAGCAATCATGAGTCTAAAAGAGAAAAGTGCTTAGCTTTTGGTCAGCAATGCCACTATTTTTTCTCTCTTAGATGCAAAGAATTCATTTTGACAAATTTTGCTTGATCGGAAATCCTCATTGCTAACCACTTTCAGTACTCCTTTTGGCAGGTACAGATTTTTGAGAATGCCATTTGGGATAAATTTTGCCAGTGAAGTCTTCCAGCGCGCCACAGAACACATTTTTTTTCTGGTTATCTGTGGGCTATTATAGTATATGATATTCTAGTAGGAGGTAATGGTAAAGGTGAGCATGACACAAACCTCAAGAAAGTTCTGGAAAGAGCAAGTGAAATGAATCTTAAGCTGAATGCTCAGAAGTAGAAATTCAGGATACGAGAAGTTACTTATGTTGGTCATTTGTTTACTAGTTCAGGCTTATGACCAGATCCTTCCAAGTAAACATTAATTCTTCAGATGCCAGCTCCAGACAATGCTCAAGCCTTACGTTTTCTTGGCATGGCTAACTATCTAGTCAAGTTCATTCTACACTTGAGCCAACTTTCAGCACCACTCAGAGAGATGACATACAAAGATGTATCCTGGTCCTGGTCAGAACAACACCAGAGAGCATTTGATGTCCTGAAACAGAGAATTGGCAGTCCACCAACTCTCAGACACTATGATGTTCACAAACCAGTTACTCTTTCTTCTTTACAGTTTGGTCTTGGTGCAGTCATTCTTCAAGAGTATAGACCAGTAGCCTATGCATCCAGAACTCTAACCCAAATTGAGATGCAGTATGCACAGATTGAGAAAGAGCTCTTGGCAGTTGTGTTTGCATGTTTGAAGTTCCATGATTATATTTATGGAAAACCTATTAAAATCCAGATTGACCATCAACCTCTTGTCATCATTTTGAGAAAGCCTATGCATACAGCTTTTGCCAGATTGCAGCGCATGATGTTGAAATTGCGAAAGCATAATTTCAATCTTGTCCACACAAAAGATACACTTCTTTATCTTGCTGATACATTATCCAGAGCGTCCAGAAATACCATTGAACAGCATGAAAATGAGAAACCTGATTTTGAAGTCATGGAAGTGAGAAATGTTTCTTTTACACATCTTAATGAGCTTAGAAGTCACACAGCCTCAGATCCAATACTTCAGAAGCTCAACCACTTTATCAGTCAAGGATGGCCTTCAAAGCAATCTTATTTACTAACAAGTGCCACCATATTTTCCTTCAGAGATGAGATGTTGTTTGATTATGGTATCATCATTAGAGGTCCAAAAATGATTGATCCAAAATCCTTGCAACAAGAGTATATTAGCATTTTGCATCATGGCCACACAGGAACTAATTCTACCAAAAGAAGGGTGAGAGGACTAGTATTTTGGCCTTCTATGTCAAGGGACATTAAGAGAGTACTTTCATCTTGTTCTGTATGAAATAGTACTAAGCCACATGAAAAGAGAGAGCCACTTCAGCTAAATCAGATTCCTGAACTACCTTGGTCAACAGTAGCTACAGACATTTTCGAATGGAATGGTCAGCATTACTTGGTGTTAGTAGACTCTTATACAAATTAGTTCAAGACTGACCTACTTCTTAATCTAGCATCATTTTACAGTCCATGGTAGTCAACACAAAGTAATTTCTGACAATGGTACACAGTTTACAAGCCAACAGTTCAAGAGATTTAGTGAAGAGTGGGACTTTATTCATGTTATGAGTAGCCCTGAGTATCCACAGCCAAATGGTTTGGCAGAATATGCAGTTCAAAGTGAGAAACTGTCAAAGGAAAAAACTTCAAAGACAAATACACGTAAGGTTCAGATAAGGCACATTTAATAACTTGCTGCAAGGAGACAAAAACATGCAAATACAGGATTTTGCCTAACTACTAACAGGAAGTATGCTATTCTTATACTGTTCTACAAGACATTGCCTTCTATGGTTGACGTAATCAAACACAACTTTCAGTATTGTTCTACAGCAGATGTTACTCAGATTTTCTGCTGACATGACTGGATTTATGAAAAACATTTTGAGAAAAACAACCTGGCCTTGGTGGGCTCTAGCCCGTTACAAGCTTCTATTGTGTAATTCTAATACATGTGTTACATTTCAAGGTACTTTTCTAGCTTAGGCACAAACAAATGCTGATTGCAGTTCATATTTTCAAGCAGTCTTTGTTCTGATTATCTATAGCTTCTGCAGCTGTGTATTTTCTCACAGCACAAGCGGAACTCCTTGTCTAAGTCTCATAACATTAATACAAGTGATACATCTATTCATTATTTTCCTAACACAAGTAGAAATTATCTGCTTCCCTGTAAATTTCCAAAGCATAAGCAAAGATTATAGCTGCGCATATTTCATGACAATACAAGGTTAGAAAGCTTCTGTAATTTTTACAGATTTTATGCAGTGTGAAATAGAATAAATGTGTTAACCCTTTTCAAGCCTTAAATGCACTAAGCATATTACTAATACATACACTAATACATATTTTTCTGACATTACCCCCCTTTTAATACTTTTATTCTACTTTCAAAATAAGCATAAACAGTTTTTTCTTCTCCTAACCTCTTCCCACTTAGGATGTGCAGTTAAGAGAGTCATTCAATTTAAACTTATGAAAGCATTTTCAATCTTTTAACAGTTCTTCAAACTCAGTACTTTGATATAAGGTTTCAGAAACTGACATGTCTATAAAGTCTTTAATCAGTCTTTTCATGCAGGGGATGCCACAGCAAACACATACTCCCAGTAGGATCATTCCTACACAAATGGCAGTCAGGATGTTCATTAGGATAGTACCTCACCCCCCAAACCATTTCTGGAAAAAGTCCGTCAGTGGATTTGGTCCTGGTTTGGTCATGGCCGACACTTGCTGAATTACCTCAAGGTGATTGTCTATCTCATGTTTATGGTCAGGAATATACGAACAGCACTCCTCCTGGATTAAAGTGCAAGTACCGCCTCTCGCCGCTAGGGTGAAGTCGAGAGACATGCGGTTTTGAAGCACTACAGTTCTCATGGCATTCAGTTCATCAGTCACCAATTCGAGAGTGGAAAAAGTTGCATTACTCATTACTTTGAGAAGTTTAGACAGTTTTCTCAGATCCCAGATCGATTTCACTGCTCCATATGCTGGTAATATGCCTGCCCATGATATAACACTATCACTTAAGTCCATGTGTGTCAGTCCATTGCTTATAGAATGATGGTTTTTCCAACGCGCATCGATTTACCCCACTGGATTTACAGGTTTCTTGATGACTTCTCGGACATTCCGAATTTTTCCTCGAGGTAAAACTGCAGTGTGTCATATGGCTGGAACCAGGTAGCCCAAAAAACAACTGCCGGACCAATTCTCAGGCAACCACTTGTATGCCTTTCTGCCACATACAAAACAACAGTCCTCTACTTTAGTAGTAACTTTGCTATGAATATACACTCGCCCTGCATGAAGCATTTTTCTATCAATTATAGACAGTTGTTTATAGAGAACAGAATTATGTTTTACTTCATCAATTGTTTTGTGCATCAATTTAAGAAATGAATCACAGTTTGTATTACAATAAGAACCTGCATTGTTAGCTTTAGTGTAACATTTATAAGGAACAGTCACATTGCAATTGCTCCAACCCACCTGAACAGTATCATTTTTAAAAAAAAACACACAGTTCCCTTTTGTGGAATAGACAAGTGCAATGCTATTTTATCTTGTGATGTAATGGTTGAGGTATCATAAATCAAGTTTTCCCAGGTCTCGTTGACCCCTAGGGGGACTGTAGTCATTAATAACCCCCTGTACGCTGTCGGCAAAGCTGTGCAAATCCAGCAATTTGGAACATTGAAAGTCTCAGCATGCACATATTTAATTGCCTGGTAAGTGTTGAAGTTTGGGTGCCAGTCTATGAGTAACGCTTCAAGTTTATTCAGTTCAGTTTGTGTGGCTGGAAAAAGGAATGGCTACAAAAAAAAGATTATTGTCACTAGTACAGTTAACAGGATGATTATGCAATACTTCTGAGGAAATGGTTGTTCTGCATTCCTGTTTTTTCTGGATTCTATCATTTTTGCTCTTGACATGTGACAAGATTTTTGTCCAGTTCAAAGTTCTTAACTAGTTTGCAGTGCGTCAGGTAGATCCACGAGGCATGCTCTGCTATCTTGACTGCAGTGGGTGTCGACAGAAGCACTTGATATGGACCTTCCCACATTGGCAATGTCCAATTCTTCTTTTTTATTGTCTTCACCCAGATCCAGGTTCCTGGAGCCACTGCCACTTCTGATGGTCTGGTTTGTTCTTTATCTGAAACAGAATTTGACTGCATCAGATGTTTAGAATTCAACAAATTTCTCATATACTCTGCTAGTGTACAGTTGGCTTCCTGGTCTCCGGGCATGAGAGGTTTCCACTGAGGTATATAATAAGCCCTTCCAAATAGTTTTTCAATAGGAGTCAATCCTTTTGCATTCGGAACAGTTCTCATGCTCAACAGTGCCAGGGGAAGACAGTACACCCAATTTCTCTTTGTTTCTGCTATTAGCTTTCTTAGCTTACTCTTTAAAATCCCATTATGCCTCTCAACTAACCCTGCAGATTGCGGATGATATGCACAATGATTTTTTAAAGAAATACCAAAATGTTTACTTAACTGCTGTATGGTTCGGTTTACAAAGTGTGTACCGTTGTCACTGTAGATCCTTTCCGGAATGCTGAATCTAGGGATGATTTCTTTAACAAGGATTTTTGTTACGGTAGCCGGTAGCTAGATTTTTAGTCGGAAAGGCTTCCGCCCATCTGGAAAACATATCTATAATGACAAGACAATACTTCTTATTTTCACATTTATTCAATTCTATGAAATCCATACAGATAGTATGAAATGGATACGATGGTGTAGGAAAACTCCCTTGCTTGGGCTTTAACGCCCCTTGTGCATGATGTTTGTTACAAACATGGCACATTAAACAAAATTATTTAGAGTAGTTTAAGAATCCATATGTCGTGAACACTCGGTTCACCAGCTGTACCATCCCCCCTGTTGAGACATGGCATTGCCCATGGCTCAACAAAGCTGTATATCTAAACAAATTAGATGGTAATATCGGTTTCCCTTCTTTAGAGATGTACAGCCCCTTTTTGAGAATTGCTCCTCGTCTTACCCATCTTTGTTTTTCAGCCTGCGTAGTAAGTGTCTGCAATTTCTTTAACATTTCTAAGTCTAAAATCTCAGAGGGTTGTAATTCCTCATATAAATACTTCTGAAGCTGCCTGTTTTGCAGCTGTATCAGCTCTCGCATTACCTTTTGAAATCCTATCCTGTTGCTTGGTATGAGCTGTACATTTACAAACAGCTACTTTCTGAGGTAATTGAATAGATTCTAAAAGATCTAAAATAAACTGTGCATGATTGATTGGTTTGCCAGTAGATGCTATCATTCCTTGATTTTTCCACTGTTGCGCAAAAACATGTACAGTAGAAAAAGTGTACTGGCTGTCAGTAAAAATGTTCAAACATTTACCCTTTGCTAAGTTACATGCCCGTGTCAAGGCAATCAATTCTGCTGCCTGTGCAGATAAATTCTGTGGTAAAGGTTTTGCTTCTATAATCTCAGTATCAGAAACTACTGCATATCCTACTAGGTTCTGTCCTGTAGGACCCCTTTTGCACGAGCCATCCATGTAGTATGTCACCTCGGCATCATCCAAGGGAACATCCATGAGATCTCTTCTAGGCAGTGTCTTTAGCTCAATCACCTGCAGGCAGCTGTGTGGTGTGCCATCTGCAGGGGTTGGGAGCAAGGTAGAAGGGTTCAAAGTCATGCATCGTTCAATTGTCATATGAGGTTAGCTCAACAATATAGTCATACAGGAAAGATGCCTAGCAGGGGAAAGATATGCTACCTTCTCTTGCAGTAAAATAATCGTGACTGCATTAGGCACTCTCAATGTGAGAGGGTGGAACAAAACTACTGAGGCCGAAGCCTGTACTACCATTGCAGCTGCAACTACTGCTTGTACACAGTGGGGTAAAGACCGTGCCACTGGGTCTAGTTGTGATGAATAATAAGCAATAGGGTGTTGCTTGTCCCCATGCTGCTGTGTTAACACTAATGTCATATAACCTTGCTTACAATCTACAGTTTGGAAAAAAACGTTTATGATAGTTTGGTAATCCTAAAACGAATGAGGACACTATTAACTATTTCAGTTTGCAGAAAGCAGATTCTGCTTCTGGTGTCCATTGTAACAAATCCTGTGCTGCCATAGGCTTTTTATATATTAGGTTAGTCAGAGGTGCAGATTCCAAGGAATAGTTTGGAATCCAGCTCTGGCAAAAATTAGTCGTACCGAGGAAGGACATCATTTCCTTCTTGATAGTGGGTTTTGGTGCTTGCAAAATTGCTACTTTTCTGTCTTCACCTAATGTCCTACCCTCTTTGGATATTACATATCCTAGGTATTTAACTTGTTTTTTCCAAAGCTGCAGTTTATTTTTGTTTACTTTATGTCCTTCAGTGGCTAAAAATTGTAATAGCGCTATGGTATCTTCTTTGCAATCTTGCTGGGTGGGGGCCGTCAGCAGGATATCATCAACATAAAGTAAAATCTGGCTGCCTCTTGGTGGGATAAATCCCGCCAAGTTGCTTGCCATTTCTTGTGAGAATATTGTCGGACTTTCACAATATCCCTGTGGTAGTCACGTATATGTATACCTTTTCCCCTGAAATGTGAATGCAAACCAATATTGGCTGTCAGGGTGTATTGGTATAGAAAAGAACGCATTGCTGATATCTACCACAGAAAAATATTTCTGTTGAGGTTTTAAATCATTCAACAGGGTGTGTGGGTCTGGCACTGTAGGTGCCCTTGGTATTACTGCGTCATTTACAGCTTGTAAATCTTGGACCATATGCCATTCTCCATTCGCTTTCCTAACAGGAAATAAGGGTGTGTTACATGGTGAATCAGGAGATTCCACCAACACCCCTTCCTTAAGTAAAGCTGCTATAATAGGTTTGATTCTTACCTCTGCATCTTTTCTTAAGGGATTCTGTCTTTTCTGTGGTCTAAATGCTGACTTTGGCGTGATAGTAACTGGTCCCGCTGTACGAATAAGTCCTACATCTGACTTTCCTGTTGACCAAAGAGTTTCTGGTATATTCTGTAAGGCATTCTCTTCCTCCTTTAATAGGAGTGCTAATCAGCTGTCCTTGCTAGACTGCAAGTGCACGGCTGGGTGGGTCTGAGTTATCCAATTCAACTTCTGCATTTGTATTCCCTGTACTGACAGTTCTAACTCTGTCTGCTTTTCCCATCTCGTGACTTTTTCTCCTAAGTCTACCCATTTTACATTCTTGTCCTTAGTTAAGCTAATATGTGGTAATCGATTAGATTTATAGAGTGCAAAGAACTCCTGGGGCAATGAACAGCTGGCTACACTGTTCCCTTCCATGTCCCAGTACAGATTACGTAATATCAATCTGTTTGCACGATTTCTAAACAATTCTTGCTTATATTCCTTATCAGGTCCTGGTGTGTTACAATAATACAGTGCAACAAATGTTGTTTATCAATGTCAAGGGAGGGGAACTTGTTGATGGCTACGCTCATCAACTCTTCAGTCACTGCCCCTGGACCAGTCGTAACCAAGTCCTGGCTGTACCAATAGAACATTTCACCCTCCAATTGCACTGCAAAGGTATCAATTTGTCGCTGTGCTTCCATACCCTGCATAGTCGGAACTACTGCTATACCAAATAGCGGCATAAGGTCTCTGCCCAAGAGGTTTACTGGGCATTTTGCAGAACAACAATTTTGCTTTTCTGGGTCAATACTGAAACAGGATCAGTTATTGCAATATTATAGGAGAGGGGCTCCCAATACAGCTGTCCATTAGCTGCTTTCACTAGTAATCAGGTGACTCTGAATTCTCTGGCAGTTTGGAGGGATGTATCAGGGTCCGTGATGCCCCTAGTCGCACAAGAATTTGACTTCCCTCCCTTCTACCAGGAGTGCAACTTCTGGTTTTGTGTCTGCTATATAGAGCTCTAAGCTCAGTAAAGCTAAATCCAATATTTCATTTTCTTCACTATACGTAACTTCCTGCACTTCCTCTATTTCTTCTGTCACATCATCTACTCCTTCTATCACATTCTCATTTGTCCTTTCTCTGCTATCCCCTTCTAGTGATTCTTGACTATCATATAGTCAGTCCTCACCCTCCTTGTCTTCCGTGGTTGCCTTCTTGTTTTTCTTGCAATCCCTTGCCAAGTGTCCTTTTTTATCACATTTAAAACATTCACCCCTTTTCTTTCGCCCTTCAAAGTCCTTTGATTGCTGATCAGATTGTTTGTTTCCCTGGGCATTTCTTTTGCCCTTTTTCCCGGACTGTACTACATAGACTTCTGCTCCATCTTCTGCAGAAAATACTTGGGCTTTCTTTTTCTTTTTGCTATTAAAATGCCTTTCGGCATGCCTAGCATATTCAAGTAATGACTGTAACCTGCTTGTACGATGATCTACCATGTGCTTTGTAATAAAACTGCTTATGGGTGCAATGCTGCCTTTCAAAAATGCATTCTTTAACTGCTGCTCATATGGGGAATCTTGTGTCTGATCTTCAGGAACCTGCATTCTACAATGTTTATTAAAATATTCTAACAGTCTGGCATAATATCTGTCAATAGTTTCACCTTCTTGTTGGATGCATTGTTTAATGCAAGTCCAGTCTGCCCTAGGCTTCCATTTCTCAGAGATGCGGTCTGTAAGACCTTTTACTCTGTTGTCTAGTTCTGCGCTGCTATGTGGGAGGGGTCTGTGTGCAGCATCACGGGGATTCCAGTTGTCACTAATCATGTGCCAATCTGGTCCCACAATTTGTCTGACTACTTTTTCTACCTCTTCTCCATTTAAATTATAACTTAACCTCATTCCTTGTAAATCTTCTAAGAACTTTCTAAAATTACCTTTTGGATGGGGAATTCCCTCAGTGGCTTTCCGGATGTCTTCCGGTGTCCAGGGTCTATACACAAGAATAGTTGGGTCCTGACCTTCTTGCCCTGCCTGAGGATTAGGTACTTCTATAAGTGGGCATATTTCTTCTTCACTCATAGATCGTGAATTCCTACCCATTTTATATAATTCATTGTCCCCTTTTGAGTTACCTGCCCGCGTTCGGGACCTGGTCTCGATGGGATCTCTAATAAACGGTTTTGCTTTTGTAGTGTCTCTATTTACAGTGGCAGCAGGATATCGCGGGGTGGACTAACTTGTTCACTTGCTTCATATTCTGGTAAGGGGGGCGGAGGGACCGATGCTATTACTAAGTTATTGTCCTCCTTATCTAAAAACATTGCTTTTGAATTATTGTTCTTTTGTTCCCTACGGTTTGCTTTCTCAATCCACCTGTGTGCCTGAGGAATTCCTAATTGGCGCTGCTTTTTTACCCGACCTTTGGAATCGGTTTTAAGCTGTTTGACAAGTTTGATAAGCGAGAATTTTTCTAATTTACCATCAAATTCATACTTATTAACCCACTTTGAGTAGTATTTAATATTATCAGCACGCTGTGACTGCATGTATTTTGCGTCTTCGGTTAATGGCGGATTTTGGGATCTTTTTGTGCAATTATTACCCATTTTGTTCTACCCTTTTTAATCATTACGTAACTCCTTATTTTTAGCGTGGTACCACAGATTTTGTTATAGTCTCTTCAGAATGACTGCCTACCTACTCTGTTTCCCTGATCTATGACGAGACAGTAATCTTTTCTGTCCCTGACTTGTAAAAATACAGTCCTGACAAAAACAATACAAATCTAGTCCCTGATCTAAAACAGAAAAAAAGGTAGATTCACCTTACCTGAGCCTTCGTGATTGATCACCTGGTTCGTGAAAAAGCCGTCCTTCAGTCGCAGATCAGAAAGTGGCTGGCCTCTTTTGTACAACAATTCAGTCGGAGGGCTTTTCAAATAAGAAGAACTGATGTGGTTTCTTCCCCGTACGGTTTCAAGCCACCTGGCCTGTCTGATCCGAGGTGAAGTGAGGGTTTCCGGTCCGAAGGACCAATCTGTCAAAGGAAAAACTTCAAAGATCAATACACGTAAGGTTCAGATAAGGCACATTTAATAACTTGCTGCATGGAGACAAAAACATGCAAATACAGGATTTTTGCCTAACTACTAACAGGAAATATACTATTTTATACTGTTCTACAAGACATTGCCTTCTATGATTGACGTAATCAAACACAACTTTCAGTATTGTTCTACAGCAGATGTTACTCAGATTTTCTGCTGACATGACTGGATTTATAAAAACATTTTGAGAAAAACAACCTGACCTTGGTGGGCTCTAGCCCGTTACAAGCTTCTATTATGTAGTTCTGATACATGTGTTACATTTCAAGGTACTTTTGTAGCTTAGGCACAAGCAAATGCTGATTGCAGTTCATATTTTCATGCAGTCTTTGTTCTGATTATCTATAGCTTCTGCAGCTGTGTATTTTCTCACAGCACAAGCTCCTTATCTAAGTCTCATAACATTAATACAAGTGATACATCTATTCATTATTTTCCTGACACAAGCAGAAATTATCTGCTTCCCTGTAAATTTCCAAAGCATAAGCAAAGATTATAGCTGCGCATATTTCATGACAATACAAGGTTAGAAAGCTTCTGCAATTTGTACAGATTTTATGCAGTGTGAAATAGAATAAATGTGTTAACCCTTTTCAAGCCTTAAATGCACTAAGCATATTACTAATACATACACTAATACATATTTTTCTGACAGAAACAATTACTGGAGAAGTCAAAACGAGAAAATAGCGATGTTTTCCTGAATCTTTTGAATCTCAGAAATATTCCTCCTGATAAACACCTTGGTTCACCTGCACAGATATTTCTGCTGAGACAAACCAGAACCCCATTACCAATCAGCAGTAATCTGTTGGTTCCATGTGTTAAGAACAACAAATCAGTGAAAGCCCATCTGTTAAAGAAGCACTTATCCCAGAAGTCCTGTTATGATAAGTCCAGCAAACCACTGAATCCATTACAAGAAGGGGAGATAGTGAGGATACAGATGTCCAAAGGTTTTGATCATATTTGAGTCATGAAAAGTGTATGTTCAGAGTGAATATCATACACTGTGGAATCACAAGGAGTAGAATTTAGGTGGAATCAGAAACATTTAGCACTGGTGTCTGAGCCTGTATTGCACCATCTTGCCTGTGAAAAAGACTCTAGATCTGAGTGAGTACTCCATTGTTCCAGTTCTACAGGACGTTCCAGTAAATATCCCTGTTCCTAAGAAGAATCTTGAAACTCCTGAAGCAAGCTGTTCACCAGTGACTGTCCCTATTGCTAAACACAGTCCTAATTGCTACATCACTAGATCAGGTCGCATTTCTAGACCATGTTCCAGATACACAGCAACTTGAACATGAACATTGTGTTTATTTCTTAGTGTTTGTATACTGTAACTACATGTCTTATCCATGTGCTATTTTCTTGTGGACAATTCATTAAAGTGGGGGGATGTAGATCAGTATGTATGTATACCTTTAAGAAGCTTTCCATGGGTTTGCACAAGTGTATAAATACTGAGAATGAGTGAACCTGACTGCCATTTTGTAGTAAGCTGTTCAGATGTAAGCATGCATGTCTATGTAGTCTGTCAGTTAATCAGTGTGTTTATATTTTGTAATGCTGCTATCCATCCTGATCTGTTTCTATGTAATAATGCATATAAATGAACTACCCTTAAGTAGCTCATTTAAGTCCTGCCTTATTTTAAACCTCAAGGGCATTGCTTGTGGGAAGTGCTTGTGAATCTGTTGGTCCTGATGCCTCACATTAATGAAGCCTCTGGTTCTGCCCCTTAGGATGCCACCATATTATCATCTACGAACATATCTTCCATTGCTGAAGTTACTATAGCAGTGGTTGGTCCAGCACCAGTTTTCAGATTTTTATACCAGATTTCTGTTTCATTTTTGCTTCAGGGGATAAGGATATCTTACATTTCCTTGTCTGAGATGACACTTGCAATTGCAGATTTGAGGCATAGGAGTCCCAGATGTAAGTCCTGGCTTCGAAGGCAGTGCCTTCAGGCGTTTTGAGGACATGGATGTTAAAGAATCAGAAGAGTATCATTTTGCAGGCTTTGCCAGGTGGGACCTCTTGCGAAGCCCCCCCTCCAAACTCCTTTCCAAGTCAGGTAGAAACTGGCCAATGATGTTTCTCCTTTGTCCAGAACATGCAAGTCAGATTGGATCAACTGTTCACCTCAGAGGTCACCCTTGACAGAAGAAGACACATCACTTTCCAGAGACACAGTTAAACTACTCAGATTCTGAGGGAGGGAAGTAACTGTCCTCCACCTTAGGTTATGCCATGGATGCACACTTTTTTCTGCACCAGAAAACATCTGATTTTGGGACAGCCAGTCTTTTATGAAGGTATATTTCAACTGTAAAGCTAAGGAGGAATTGGAAGGCCAGAAAAAAAATATTTAATCTTTAGCACTTGGACACTTCAAAGCCATTTACTATTCTTCCAATTACTGAGGGATATGTGGATATTTTTACTACAGCATCCCTGAAAACAGACATACAACTACTGTTGCAATGAACTTTGACCATTTTACAGGGTTCTAGATCATTCTAAGTAGTTCTACAGATATCTGAGGCCAGATCTTACCACATAGTAAGTAATGCTACTAAAGACTTTAATGTTTGGATGAGTATATTATTAGAGTGTTTTGGGCAAAAGCTTTATACTTCAACAAGCCTTCAGAGTTATAAACTGTCAGGCCATTATGGTTAAAGTACCAGGATGAAATCCTCCAGAAGATGGTTGGCTTAATGGGGGGTAACTCAGAAGTATCTGAAGGCATACCTAATTAGATTTGCCCAGACAGCTTTACAGGTAGGAAGACATGCAATTAAATTATATTATGATGCTGTGCACGCAGTATCAGGGCTAATGTGACAGGTGTAGTGATTAGGAGACATGCCTGTTTGAGGATTCAGTTTCTGCCAGACGATGTGATGACAACTTCTTTAATATCCCATTAAACAAGGGATTGCACCTTGTGTCCTGTCTTAAGTGCTCAAGAAACTAGAAGAAAAGAGTACAATTTGAAACCCCTGTTCCATTCCAACATGCCAGAGTATAACAGGAGCAATCCATTCAAATACTGTCTCTTCTACTGATGCCAGAACAAAGAGAAACAAATGAAAGGGAAGGAAGTCTTTCAGAAATAAACATAGCAAGGAAATCAGAAAGGAAATCCTAGTGACTTTCAAGACCAGGGTCCAAATAAAGACTACCAGCAATTAAATCTCTCTTTTCTGCCACCCCCCCCCCATCATTCCAAATTCCACCCCAGCCCTTCAAGGAAAACTGTCTCCTAAGTACAATATTTTCTTTCCCCAGTATGAATTTCCATCCCTACAGAATGATCACATACTTAAAAAGTATGACATAGCAGTTTCTTCTCCTCTGTGGCGTTTATATTCTATTTGGCATTCTCACTGAGCACCATGTTAGGGATGAATAAACTCTCACCTCTTTATTCTCATCTCCTCTTTAAGATTTTGCCTCATTTGCTCTTACATTACATCACCTACCATCTTTGAAAGTTTCTTGCTAAGGAAAACACACGTAGCAAGGTTATCTGCAGTTCTCCTTGTTATTTATACTCACTGGGGTCATAAAGATATTTAGGCTGAAACAGCTGCATTCTTTCTTGATCCCTATGGTTAAAAAATAATATTTTCCTTCTCTGTGGTCATAAACCTACTGAGCCTTAGCTTACTTCTAAATATTATACATATCTTCAAAATAATGTATAATTGAATTATTTGAGAATATGTGGGAAGTAAATCAGTGATTATAGATACTACAGGGCCATGCAATAAGTTACTGAGCTAATCACTGTTAAGATGAAGCACATGAAAGCTGTTATATAAAATAAAACAGATTACTTGATAGTTGTTAATGTATAAACAAATTTGTTTGAGTACCAAGCATGCTTTTCAATTATGTATTTTACCAGGCACAATCTAGAGATACTTTGATTAATTTATAGTCAGGGCTCATAAATGCATTGTCTAAGTTACTGTAAAACAGCAACAAAAAATATAAATTAGGACTAGAATGTAATAGTTTTTCGGACAAAACTAGGCACAGTGATCATTTTGATGTGTACTGACATTTATGATTGACTAATTAGCTGAGGTTTTCTAAATCAGGAAATAAGAAACTGTACTCTGAATGACTGAAAGAAGTAAGGTGGATAAGGAATGCTGAGTCTGGACGAAACTCAAATTTCCATTTTACAAAAAGACTAATTCAGTTTTGGATATTTGCTCTCACCTGATTATGCCTTGTTTTAAAGAATGCACATATGCAGGTGAACAACTCATTGAGTCACAGCAAATCAGTCACTGACACTAATACTGGGGATTCTTGAACTTACCAGCATATCTCACTACTTCCCTGCTAAGCAAATGGAAATGTGAGCACACTGTAGAGACTAGGGCATTATAAGTTCATTATCTGTGCCCTCACAGTGCATTATTGGTAAGATGTCGATCTTCAAGAAAACAACATCATGACAGCATGTGTGTTCCCATGACAGCATTCAGGGTTAGAAATAGGTTCATAGGTGTGTACTAGGCTAATGGCACTGGAATCTTTACAAGCCTAGCCCATAGAAGTGCCCTGCCATCATGCCGCCCAATGTTAATTCCCAGTGCGTCTATCAAGTACAGCCACTGGAGTGATCCCCGGGGTGAACTTTCTATTACCCATCCACTCATCAAGATTTCTTTTGAAGAGGGACAGCAAGGTGCTCTGCTTGACATGTATGGGAAGTCTGTTCCAGAGCATGGGCAGTCTCTGGGTGAGGAACCTGTCCCTCCAGCATGTTCTGTTGATTGTGGTAATGAGGTTGAGGTCTCTGGACCATGTGGTGTGGAGGGATTGGGATTTCTTTAGATGTAGCCTTTCTAACAGAGCTGGGTCAGACGTGGCTTTGCAAGTCAAGCAAAGATCGCCTCTAAGTAAGCGATATGAGACAGAGAATAGCTGGACTCTTTTGAGTCTGTCCATGTAGGACATGTGTTTAATGCCTAGGATACTCTTTGTGAAGTACTTCTGTGGCCTCTCCAGCTGTTGCAGGTGTTTAGTGAAGTACATGCCAAATGGAGCATTATACCCAATGATTGGTCTAATGAATGAAGAGTAGATAGAGACAATGACCTCTTTCTTCCTGGATGCAAAACCCTTAGTAATGAGATGTGTCACATAGAAGGACTTTCTGACCACAGTGGCAATGTGGTGGTCAAAGAAGAGGTTGCTGTCAACCTGTGTTCCCAGATCTCTTATAACACCTTCTGTGTTCAGTGGGCTCCCATCGATGTAGTAATTAGTGGGAACTGAATTTTTACCAAAGGGGATGACGACACATTTTTTGGCATTAAGCTTAAAGCCATGGCTTTGACACCAATCACTGGTCTCAGTGAGGCCTTTGTGTAGGATGTCTGCATCCCTCGAGGAGTTAATAATGACTCCCAGCTTGCAGTCATCTGCGAACTTGGTCAGCCAGGGTCACTTTGTGTTTGAATAATCATTGTACTGCTGGCAGATTTGAAAGATATAGAATTTTATGACAGGATAAAAAATGTGTTTGTTTTACAGAGCCTGCCCATAATGGTCCTTTAAATCCCCATTTTCCCAGACAGATATTTCCCAGGATTGGGACATCTAACTTTTTCTGTAGAATAATGGGAAGGAATAACAAAGGATAAATGAGTACTGCAGATTGTATCTGTCCCAAACATTCAAGGAAAATCCCCTACATCAAAAGACCAAATACAACTATTACTGACCCTACTGACAGGACTGCTGTAACAGGCAGCAAAAGAGAAGGTCTCATGAAGACAGGAGGGCCTCAACTTTATTTCAAGCATGTTTCTGGTGCCAATGGAAGAGGGGGATTGAAATCTAGTCCTTAGTTTGTCAAATATAAATCAGGTCCTAAATGTCCCAAAGTTTAAGATTTTTATCTTGCATGCTTCCTTATCCATTGTTTCCTCTTGCCCTGATGGTGACCCTGAATTTGAAGGATGCTTACATAAAGACTCCCATACGCAGGGGCTGCAATCGCTTTTTGTGTTGAAAGCAGGGGAGGCACACTATCAATTTATCCCGCTGCCCTTTGGGTTAGCTACTGTTCCCATGGCTTCCACAATGTGTCTGTGTCCAGTAATATCCCATTCCAAATCAAAAAACACAGCTATATCACCTTATCTGGACAAGTGTGTAGTCCAAGCCCAGTCCCATAAGGAGTTAAGAAGAGTAAGAACTTACACTCTAAATTGTTTTCAGAATCTGTGGATCGTCTCTGAACCTTCCCAAATCTATTCTGAAACCTTCAAGGACAGTGGTCTTCCTGGAGGTGCTGTTAGATTCTCATAAAAATAAAGTCTTTCTTCACCTTAAAAAGATATCCTGCCTTCTACATTTTTTCAAGATATGACCCAATGTGACTGTCTCTCAGAAAGGAATTATTGAGGATCTTAGGATCTTAGGATACGTGGAAATAATCTTTCTCAGGGTCTCACTGGTGAGACTACACATGAGGGAACTGCAGTCATACCTCAAGATTATTTGTTAACAGTGCATTCAGTCCCTGGAGAAGACAATTTATTTGAGTCATTGCATAAGGCAAACGATTTCATGGTGAAGCCACCAGGTGGAGATATATATGGGTGTTTCACAGAGAAACACAAGGTTTAACCATTAATTACAGGTGCCTCAGACACATTCTGGTGAGCTCATTCGTCTATTTAAGTGTTTAGTGTACTTGGATAAGAACCAAACTCAGGGGGCACATCGATATCCAGGAATTATCAGCAATGATCCTGGATGTTAACACATTCCAGCCAATCTGGAGATCAGAGACATTTTATCTACTAAAAGACAGCTGAAAGGTGATGTGGTAAGTAAGCATATGGCCCATTTCTACACTCTTTGTTGGCTGGTTATAGAAGCATGGGAAGTTGTCACAAAATCAGACATGACTCTCAGAGCTGCATACATCCTAACTCAGCAGAACATTCTGGTGGATAATTTAAGTAGGATAGGTGTAGATCCACACATATTAATGAATGCTACACAGCCACAACTTTCTAAACAAGTATACACAGGGAGGGTGTACTGGAAACAGACATATTTGTTTCTGTAAGCTACAAGCAACTGAGGAACTTCTGATATAGAGATCACAGCAGGGGGGCGTGGGCAGTTGATGCCCCTTCCATTAATTGGGCAGCTCTGTTTCTGTATGCCTATCCTCCAACTCCCCTTCTCCCTAGGGTATTTAAAAAAACAAGGGAAGAAAAAGCCAGCATACGTCTAATAACTCCTTTTTGTAAAAGCAGCATCTGTTCTCCCTGCTGATGGATATGGTATTAGAAGAAACAGTACTCTGCTGAAGGAGTCCTTGGTTCACCCAAACCTCTGGTCCCCCATACTGATAGCTTAGATGAACTAACCCTGATATCATTTGCTGCCAACTGGGAATTGATTTTCAAAAGACATACAAAAAGTGATGAAGGAGGTCAGCTACTAGGAAATCCTAGCTATCTAAATGGAAAGGTTCCCCCTGGTGCCAATGGTGGAATCAGGCACATAACATATTAGGAGTGCCTGTGGTTCTACAATACTAGTCCATCATTTTTTGGATCAGAATTAACTTATTCTGCAGTGAATGCACATTTGTCTTCAATCTCAGTCTACCTGCCTAGTATTCATTAGTCTCATTAGTACAGATGAAGCAGTTTCTCGGTAGGGTTATCCATCCATGGTCTCTTAGGTGAGCAGTGGCTCCACCATGTACTGAAGCTTTACAGTGAAAATGTAACATAGGCTCCATTTAAACAAGCCGCCACTATCTCTGCTAAATGCTTTACATGGAAAACAGCCTTTTTACAGGCCTTATGTATAATGTGTAAGATGCCCTTTTAATTGTTCCACAGGGTTACTGTCAGTTTATTTACACATCCTTCCTGTATGCTTAAGAATGTTATAGAGCTAGTCTTGAATCAGGCAAGCCAATTTCCTGTCTTCTTCCCCGTCCCTCAATTGGGGAGAAAAAGATCTTGTGTTCCTTAGATGTTTGCATGCAGTTGATATCCTACCTGAATATTAACAAGAACCTTGCTGACAATTAAGAAGGAAACTCAGTGTCGTTACAAGCCATCTGTAAAAGCATAATTCACTTTTGCTTCTTTGCCCATTAAAGACCTTGAAAGAGCATGTCAAGCCATATTCTACCAGGCTTCCCTAGATATTAATGCCTTTACAGGGGTAGATACTCAGGCCTCCCTGGATGTAGGCACTTGGTGTTCTGTGCACAGTTCTTCTAAGCTTATCAGACTGGACATCCATCTATCTATGGGTGGGACACATTTTGTTACTGTAATTGTGCATTGTCTTCTGAAGCCTGCCCCAAGAAAATAGCCAACCTCCCAGCAAGATACACAGTGTTTGGGATAACAGCAATGATTCATTGAAACACAGCACAATTGTCTAAAGAACATACTATAATATTAATCCCCTGTACTAACACTGGGAAAGAAAGGACTAAAGATAGTATAGATTGGCTTCTCTTTTTACCAGGAATGTGGATACATCCCTGGTGATAAGGAGGAGTCAGTCTGAATTGGGGGTTAGGAGTAGAAATCTCTGGAATTTGTCCTAGAAGTATGACCTCATATGCAGCTGAGTTCCCAAATGTTGTGACTATAGCAGTGATCCTTCTTGACTCTCTGCAATTATAGTTAATTCTTTACACAACTGCACTTTTCACATTTCAGTTTTGCTGCTACACTAAGTGCAGGTATTGTGTATGCAGTGTGCCATGCACACAACAGCAGGCTATCTGGTATTCATTAAATGGTTCTGGACTTAGTGTAGAGCCATAAAGCAAGGGTAAATGGCAGAATATATTAATGATAGCATTAGTAGATGAATTACATGCTAATGAATATCAAAATCCAGAGCAAAGGAGAACGGCGAACCAGTTCAACTGTAGCTCACTGCCAAATTTATTCAAAATAAAAGACAAAAAACATATGAGGAAATGAAACACAAATAGGATCCGAATAGGTGCAGGTGAACACGCCAAGAAATCCAAAAATTGCTGAAACACAGGAGAAGTTTATTGAAGTGAAGCGCTTTTCGTCTGTGTAGTACACAGACTTCCTCAGACAAAGTGCATTAATCAATCACAGCTTTTATACTATCCTTAATTCCCTAATTGCCTGTGAACAAAAGCAATTAAGGTCAGGAAATGTAAAAACAATATTACCAACACACAAAAAACTCTATAATTCAGCAGCGGAACATTATTAAAAATGTATTAAAAGTAACTATAATTTAGTTACACTTTAAATGAATAAATTAATAAAGAATAATGTAAATATAATAAAGTTAAATTAATTAAAATGAACTACCTAATAAGCTGCAAGAACAATTGCAAACAAATACTAAAATCATTTGACCCCACATACTGTGACTATTTCTTAAATGATCTTAATATTGTATATCTATTAAGACATATATGAATGGGTAAACAGGAAACACTTCGAATGTGCATCTATTTATATAGGAATTTAAAATATACGTGAATACATATATGTAAATGAAGGTGTATTCAGAAATAGATGTCCATGTATAGATCGTACATCCAACGCAAATACAACTACTATTTACTTCACATTCAAACTAACTCACAGATTAGTGTCTATATGGGAGTATGTAGTCTGTCTTTGTAAGTTCCTCAATTTAAGTAAGGAACTAATGGAACAACCCTCATTTAAGCCAGGGAAAGCGTATGCATTAAGCCTAATCTGCCATCTCAGTTCTGATGCTTCCAAGATTAGCTGGGATGGGGCACCTCTTTTGTTTTCAAGCAACTGGTCAATAACCATAAATTTAAAGAAATGGTCTTTACATATAGAAATGTGTTTGGCCAACGCATTCTCTTGCTTCTCCTTGCTTATAGCATATTGATGCTCGTAGATCCTTTCTCGTAACCTGCGCTCAGTTTTACCCACATAGAACCCTTCGCATTTTTGACACTGTGCAATGTAGACTACCATACGGGTGTTGCATGTAGATCTACTATGCAAGTTGAAGCATTGGTTATTAGCCTTGAACCTATTCGATTCCAAAACATGCCTACACTGGTTGCAATTTTGGCATTTATACATGCCAGGTGTGCGAATAGAGGTGTTGACATCATGTTCCAGTAAAGTTTTCAAATTTTTACCCCTCCGGAAAGTGATCTCTGGTTTACTCCCTACTTTACTAAGTACTGTAAAGTTGTTCTTAAAAATGTCCCAGTTCTTTTTAATAATTTCAAATATAACATGACTATCAATACTATAAGTCAAAATTAATCTGGTATTAGTATTAAGTAAATTACCAGTAGGTACTTGACTGGGTGTACCCAGGATAGAGGTGGTGATAGTATGGGTACTTCCTTCAAGTGTATCTACCCTAAGTAAAGGTAGGTACGTACCATTTAGTCTTTTATTGGTCACTTCTCTCACTAGGTTATCAAGTAGGGGTGGTGGGTACCCTCTATGTAGAAACATTTCAACCAGTGCCTTACACTCATTTTGAAAATCGACGTCCAGACTCACAATGCGTGCAGCCCTAACTAACTGCCCCTTGACGACTGATCTCTTCTGGTAGCTAGGATGACAACTGCTATAGTGTAATAAAGAATTGGAATACGTTGGTTTCCTAAAAATCTTGACTACATATTTACCCAATTCAAGGTTTTTCGCCAACCAAATGTCTAAGTAAGCTATAGCACTCTTACTGAATTCAAAAGTAAAAGACAAAAAATCAGTGGAAGAATTGAAAAATTCCAAAAGAGAATTGCATTCAGGTTCGTTGCCCTTAAATAAGATAAAAATGTCATCCAGGTAACGTGTGTAATACTTAATGTTAGACATAACTTCACTGTTGTTAAACACATATTCTCGTTCCCAGTACGACATAACCATATTGGCCAGGCTGGCCCCACAAGGGGAGCCCATGGCCACCCCTGTTGTCTGTAAATAGAAGTTCTCTCCCAGCAAAAAATAGTTGTTATATAAAATAATCTCAAGGAGTTCAAGCACTAGGGAAATTTCTGCAGCAGGTGCTGATTTCTTCTTAAGGGTAATACCTACCCAATCACTGGCCAATTCTAGGGGTATACAGGTATAAAGGTCTTTGAGGTCGATGGTAAGAAAGTTAAAGTTAGGGTCAAAGGTGATTTCACCTATCTTGGCCAGGAAGGTCCACGAGTCTTTACAAATTTGTTCTTCTTGTGTCAAATATTTTTGTAATATAGAGTCTACTAATTTGGCGCAAGCATACGTGGGGGATCCACGTCCATCGACTAATGGACGCATAGGTGGATTATAAAGATCCTTATGTATCTTGGGGATCCCAAAGAGACAAGGGAACTTGGGGTGTAACGTGGATAGGTAGTTGTACTGTTCTTGTTGAATACGACCCTCAAGGAGCATTTCATTAAGACTATTTTTAATGTTTGAATAGGCTTTGTTGATTTCAGATCTTGAACTCAAAGCATAGGAATCATTGTCTAACAAATTAAGCATACGGTCAAAATAATCAACCTTATCAAACACAACAGCCCCCCCTCCCTTATCAGGTTTACAGATGCGTAAACTGTGCGTCTTGACAAACTCGAGTAATTCCTGTTCTTTTTTGAAAACATTAGTCTTCTCAACTTGGGACAATGATTTATAATTCTGTCTAAGGTCCAATTCACACATATTTTCAAAACACTGAATAATAGGGAGTAGAGGTGGGTTGAAAGTACTAGGTACCCAGTAAGGGTTACTAGTAACACTATTAGTATTAGTCCCAAACATTAGATTAAAGTTAAGTTTACGACTGTACATTTTAATAGCAAGAATGTTGTCAACCAAGTCTGATTTGTGCTGCGGTACATAAGTGTGGCCTTTGGCTAAAAGGTCTGCTAGTTCTTTAGGAATAGGTACAGAGGAGAAGTTGTAGATGTTGAAGTCACCTAAATCATTGGTAGTCATTACGGGTTTCCTCATATGTAAAAAGTCTTCCTCCTGTGCCTCGTCCATACTGTTGGTATTATACAGTACTATGTTGGGATCGTGATCAACACAAATAGAGTCATGGTATTCCATGTCAGCATTACCAGTAACGGTAATCCCTTCTCTGGTGTTAGAAGGGGGAAAGCTGACAGAAGTAACAATTAAAGTCTCTGTTGTCTGGGTTTCTGATAGTTCCTTTTGTTCTGTTGGTAGTAGTTGTTGCGTGGCTTGGGCACTGCTCCCTGCCTGTTGACATCGTAAAAAACCGGTGGCTGGACGGTGTGGGTGGATGTCCCCCCACCATTAAATTGTACCTTCCGATTCTGTAACCTCTCACTCCTCCTCACTGTCGGTTCAGATTGAGGGTTGGTTTCAAACATATCCAAGTCTCTAATGCTGTTACTGGAAGGATTATGGTTAACAGTATTAGGGTTAGGGCAGTTAACTGAGTGCTGGTTATATACTGCTTCAGTGCACAATGTGTTGGAAGAGTGCTGCCAAGATTGAGAAGGGGCAGGAGCAGGGTAAGCAACTCCCTGCTTGTACGCTCTACAGTCTCGATCTAGTTTTTTAATTTTATTCAATTTCAGTTTATTTAAATACTGATCAATATTACTAAAACAACGGCTATATTCAAATTTATATCTGTTGAATTCTTCATCCATTTTAATAGTGGAGTCAAGTTCAGTGATATTAATCACCAGTTGGTCAATCCAAATGGTGTAGTGCTTAATCATCAAGTGCAAAAGATCGAACCCTTGCTTGTCAAATAACTGAATTAAGTCTTTGTGGAAATCGGAGTTCACTACTAGCCCAGTTGGGTACTGGTAGTGCCTTAGACCTTTAGGTATGATTTTACGTTCAAGGCATTCCTTAAAGTAGGATATCTCTAACTGTAGTTTCTTAATTTTAATTAATAATTTGTCAAACAGTTGAAGCTTAGATGAAATGTTACTTAAACTGTTATTTACCTCTTCCCCTTCGACCGGGTTCTGCATCTGTTCACCGTGGCCGGAGTTGACATCCCTCCTTAATGAGAATGTTTCAGAAATCCAATTACTTAAAACTGGTAGGCCATAGGAACTGTTGATAATATGTTGCTCGTCAGGCCCTCTTGGAGGCTGCAACCTGGTAGGGCTCCGATCTAAGTTCCTGCCTTGTGACACGTTCACAGTATTAACAGTTGGACCTACATTGCTGTTAGAGGTAATGGCAACCCGGTTATTAGAAGTGAGCACTCCGCCCGACATAGGCTCGGAACGTAAATTTACATTACTACCCAAGGTCACTGATAAACTGGTTTCATTGTTTACATTTTTGTCCGTTTGCACTATTCTGACTCCACTCTTTAATGTGGAAGTCCCTGTTGTAGTAAGCACTGGTGCGGGCGCACTCGCGGTAAGTGGTAGTGTTGTTATTGAAGTAGACGCTGTTGTCCCGTTCGCTGATAGTACGTTTGCTCCAACTGTAAATGAGGAGGCAGCACTGGCGTCAGCCGTAGTTAAAGAGACAGTTGTGGGGTTAACATCACTGACCGTTACCTTATTTGTCAGCGGTAGTATTAAGTTACGCATATCCTGCTGCTGGGAGTCCAATTTCTCCAATCTCGCACATAGCGAGTCCATCCTTTTAAAAAGGGGATCAAACAGATTGTCCTGGTCAGCCATAATGTTCATCGCTGGTGCTGTAAAAACAGCACTATTACAGCTCTTAAGAAGTACAGGAGTGGTATTCGGCGAAAAACCACCGCTACTATCGGATCCAGACGCCATAAGACTTCAACCAAAAACTAAGCACAAAAACCAGGAAATGAAACACAAATAGGATCCGAATAGGTGCAGGTGAACACGCCAAGAAATCCAAAAAGTGCTGAAACACAGGAGAAGTTTATTGAAGTGAAGCGCTTTTCGTCTGTGTAGTACACAGACTTCCTCAGACAAAGTGCATTAATCAATCACAGCTTTTATACTATCCTTAATTCCCTAATTGCCTGTGAACAAAAGCAATTAAGGTCAGGAAATGTAAAAACAATATTACCAACACACAAAAAACTCTACAATTCAGCAGCGGAACATTATTAAAAATGTATTAAAAGTAACTATAATTTAGTTACACTTTAAATGAATAAATTAATAAAGAATAATGTAAATATAATAAAGTTAAATTAATTAAAATGAACTACCTAATAAGCTGCAAGAACAATTGCAAACAAATACTAAAATCATTTGACCCCACATACTGTGACTATTTCTTAAATGATCTTAATATTGTATATCTATTAAGACATATATGAATGGGTAAACAGGAAACACTTCGAATGTGCATCTATTTATATAGGAATTTAAAATATACGTGAATACATATATGTAAATGAAGGTGTATTCAGAAATAGATATGAGATCAAGCGCTTTCGCCTGGATCAGTACCATGCTTTTTCAAGATGAGTTTGCACTCACAAAAACACAAGTTTATATACTACAAGTAATAATATCACATGATCAAATGTGTTAACAGCTTAATTGATAGGCAAATAAATTAATAGGCAAATACATTGTTAATTAGTAACCTAGTGCAAACAGAACCACTGAGCCATGCTTTTAAAAAAATGTAAGCCATGCAATGATAAAAACACTTCTGTGGAACAGTAAAATGTTAAAAAGCATTAAGAACCATTAATCAACATTAAAAAACATTAAAAAGCGTTGATACATCATTAATCAATCCTGGAAATCTTTTTAGAAAATCTATGTTAAAATGGGTAAATAAATAAATAGAACCTATAAAATCACAGTGTGTGTGTTCAGTACACTTTGTGCAAAAAATGCCTACAAAAAGTGGTGAAATTTGTTAGATAATAAATAAATAAAACTATCTGTTGTGTAAAATAGACTCAGCCATAAAAACTGTAGTTTTGTGAATTGTAATTTTATAATTTATAATTTGGCCCTTCTTAATTTAAGGACACTAGCAATGCTGACACTGTCATTCAGGCCTGGGGGTTTTGTGGCATTCAGTTTGAGTTGCCACAACAGCTCCTTATACTCAAGCCGGGCCTCCCAGTCCCCTCCTCTACTGTCCTGCAGAACTTGCTCTAAAACCATAAATCTCAACTGCATGTTGGGACATGTGCCAAGATGTTTATAGAAAGCATTAGTGTCCTTCTTTTTAGAAATTTCATATAAATGCTCGTAAATCCTTTTTCTAAGGGTTCTCTCGGTTTTACCCACATAGAAACTACAGCATTGTATACAAAAACCCAAATACACAACACCCTTCACCCCACAGCTATAGTGATGTTCAGCCCTAAATTTAAATTTTCTTGATGGGATGAATAATACACTGTCGTTTGCCATATAGGTGCACTGCTTGCATGCTCCGCAACTGTAGGTCCCAGGTTTGGGGCAAATTCGCTTCCCACCTACTCTAGGTTTCCCTTCAAATAACCCTTTGAGATTCCTGTCCTTCCTTCTAACAAAAGAAGGACGCTCATTGATTATTTGCTTGAGCTCTTCATGCTGTTTCAGAATAGGCCAAAATCTTAAAATGGACTGTTCTACCTGGGAAGAATCCTCCGAAAAAGTGTACACAAAGCTATTGTGAGAATCAAACTTCCCCAAAGATTTTGAACCAATAGTCTGTGTTGTCCCTTTCCCCAACAAAGGGGAATATACATCGTCCCTACCCGCAATAACCTCCTTGGCTAACTCATCAACCAAAAGTGCCGGGTACCCTCTTTCTCCAAATAGCTGCTTTAATAGATCCACCTCTTCTAGAAAAAATTCACCCGTACTGCACATTCTTGAGGCACGTATAAGCTGTCCTTTGACTATGCCTTTTTTCTGATAAAAAGGATGACCACTTTCAAAGTGTAAATAGGAGTTCGAAAAGGACTCTTTTCTATAAACTTTGGACTAGAAAATACATGCTAGTCAATTCAACATGGCAGAACTCTTCAGGAACCTGTAAAGCAATTGTTTATACTAGGTGTAGCTATTTGCTCTGAAATACAATGTTACAGGTTGTTTGTTGCCATCGTTAACCTGTATATGCAACAGGCTTTAAATCAAGGTGCTGCTGATGCTAGACCACTGCTAGACCACTGCCAAGAAGAAGTGTTTTTTTTTCACCCTGTTTGACTTAGTATGGACTGCATGACATATAAATTATAGTGTGACATCTGGTAGACAGGGAACCAGTATAGGAAATATGCAACCTCTTCTCTCTTCAGCCGAAGCCCAAGGTAAGTGTGGAACCTGTTTGAAAAAAGTAGATAACTGTTTAGTCCCATATGAAAGTAGTTATATTCCCCTAAGATGAGACATCTGCCATGTGTACAGCAATGTCAGTAATTGTGTTATGACTAATATCTGCAATATCCAGCTATGGGCATTGCACAATAAAGAATATCAAGAATGTCACTTTCCCACACATATATGCAACTGTAAGTAAATTAAAATTGTGCAATTGGACAGGGCACAGTCATCACCATTGGCACAGGTTGGTGGTGGTGGTGATGGGGGATATGAGGGCAAGCCTAACACCAAAAACGTCAATGTAATTTATTGACCCGTGTTGCATAATTTAGAAGTTCTGTGGTATATACACTGGTGTTGTTCTCCATATCAGAACTAACAACAAATCTGTTTGAACACTCTGCTGGGGTGTCTGACAGTCAACAGGAACTCCTCAGTTTCAGTCACTGGTGGTTTGTTAGCAGGTCCACCCTCTCTAAAGCCATATGTTCCCAGCCAATTACACATGCCCAACAGATCATTTTATGTTATTATGCTTCTGGCCGTATATCAGATTTTCTGTCATTGCCTCCTTCACCATTTACATAGTTGGCCATCTACCCACAAATATGGTTATATGGGAGTACTCTTCACTTCTGCCTCTTTTTAAGATGAAGGAACTATGTTGACTTACTTCTTGGATGACAACATCATTCTCTGCATCACTGTATGGTGTTTCCCAGTGTATATATATCTTGTACTCCATAGCCCTGTACAAGATGGAACATACAAGAAATGTATAATACACAATTACGACATAAGTGATTGTTAACAAAACAAATATGTATGTATGAATGTATGCTTCCATCATGTATAAAATAATTAAATCTCCATATTATACACACAAGTAAATACAGAACACCCCTCAAAAGTAAAAGAAATGAAAAGCAAGTGAACAACTTATATAAAGAAGACAACATGTGTGTAATGCTGTAGTACACTGCAGCATTAATCCAAGGTATCTACACTTTTACATTGCAAATGGCTTAAACTGTTCTTGGATGGTCACTTACGTGGAGGGTGATCAGTTATATATCACAGGCTTAACACCTTTTATGGGCCACAGATATCAAACCCTTGACATTGCTAGTAAATGATACAAGATTATTCTGCAATAAGTGGTCAAATAGGCATAGAAAAATTTCCAAAATTTCATGTTGCATTTTTTACCAACATTTTCAATGAAAAAAAAAAGTAATATACATGCCTATGCCACCAGCAAGGGACAAGTAATGCAGATAGTAAAGCTATGGATGTATTGTGAAATGCAATCATTCATTAAGGTTGAAATATAGCATTTTGTAAAAAAAACACAAACGTACCTTTGCATCAAGTTAGTTGTAAAATTAGAAACAAGTTTTGCAAGCAAATGGTGATATGGAGCTCTCTGAATTGAAACAGTCTCCCTTACCACAATACATTTTTCTTGCCTACACAATTATCTTCATATACTGCAGCTTAAACCCTCTGAGGGCTATAAATATGTACATGAGGTATGAACTCATTAGCATTCATAAATTCAAAAAATCTGCACTAAGTGTATGGAACATAAACATAGTGTAAGGACCTACATGACTTCATGTGCACATCCTACCTCTTCAAGAATGAGCACTGAGAAGTGATGTTTGTTAAGGGCCTACAAGTGTAAATTATTACTCAGACTGCAGGAACAATCAGTATTTCACACTCTGTCCTCTTTAATGTATACTTACTGAGGATGTGTCAGAGAGAAGAGACTTAACACTAAATTCTGGGATTACATTGAGTGAGTTAGGAGAACAATATTCCTAATATTCTGATAACATTTTTATGAATTGCTCATAACCACACTTTGTGCTTCTGAGTAACAATTATTTTGCATTTCTAAGGATGTACTTTACTCATTGAAAAACATCAATAGCAATGCAAAGGAGATAGCATTGTTGTTAGAGAAAATCATAGATAAGGGAATACTTTTCACAAAATAAAGATGACAACAGCTGCGGTGTTGCAAATATTTGTCTTACAGTCTATGAAGAAATACTTTAACTGTTGCTAAAATCATATTCATCCACACATCTACTGGAAAATTACAAAGGACAGCTTTCAGAGTTGTGTCTGTTGCTATCTTAATATGAAATGATACAATCTCACAACTCCCTTATATATAATCTACCTTTTTTTCCTTCCTCTCATATGTCTGTGTCTGTGGAAATACTGATAGTAATCCCAGCTGTGTACTGTTAATTCACTGGTGTGATGGTTCAAATCAAGAGAGTGTACTGTTTTGTGGATGTAGTAATGTTTAAATAGTACATGTTCATGTTGAAAGACCACAAAGTGGAGGAATCATCAGAAATGTATATTTTAAAGAAATGTTTTATAATATTTCCTTTACCCTAAATAGTCCTTTGAAAGAAGTTTGGACACACACAATCTTGACAGGCAGCATTCCCTATTAGTGAGAAACATTTCACTTCCTAAGGTAAAAACTGAAAAAGTTAATTTGGAATGCCATCAGTAGTGCAACTGAGACTGCCACCAGTGCACTCATGTCAACACTCTGAAGAAATTCCACCTGTCGGCTAACTATGTTTGTGGCAAAAGGTGTAAGTTAACTGAGCTTAGAGAAAGTGTCCTTATACTACAGGGTTTAAATCCAGTTTACAGATATTTTTCATGGTGGGATTTAGAATAAATATTAACACACAATGCTGCATATGAAAAGAACAGACTAAAGTGTGTGATAAATGATAAAACACTTACCTGTAGTCACTGTGCATTGATGTGTTAAATGTGTTGTTGTTGTAAACTCACATCTTCTTATTATTAATAACAGTATTTGCTATGGATGTTGTGGCATATGACAGCTTGTAGACCATGCTAAGACAAAAGCAGTAACATGAGTTATGTGGACATATGTGTCATATGTGCTGGAGAACTTATCCATAACTCACAAGTATTCAGCAAGGCAGTTATACAACATATTCTAAACTTCAATGTCTTAAATAATTTTATGTACTGTGGCAAGAAAGACCTAATGTCATTTTCTTTGTGTCCCCTTTTCAGATCAATCACCATTACTTGAAATTCTAATGATGTGTAACCTAAATTGATACTGTAAGTAGATATGAAAGTTAGCACTGGTCATGCTAATGCTGTAATAGCTTTGTTCCTTGCTACATATACCCATTGCATGGGTTACTTTGCAATACAATCTATTTTTTTCTCTTTTGATTTTTTTTTTTTTTGTAATGCCTTCTGCATTTGCACTCTGCTTGGCAGTACACAGACATGGTTCACTGTGTAAGGAAACAAAAATGAAAATGTTTATTTGGGCTGCCTTCTGTAGCACAAAAGAGCCTGGTATCAGAATGTGGCCATCAGCACTCTGGTTAGTACCTATTAAAAGAAAAAGCACCTTACAGGTAATTTTCCCTGTGAGAGAATGTGTAAGTACAGCGATCTTAGAAAAAGGTGACAGCTGATAAGGCTTCAAATCCAGTTTACAGATAATTTTACAGAGGGGTGGTATAAATACATATTGGTAAACATTTTGTTTTATCATTGTGTTGTTGTCTGAAACTCAGCTATTCTCAATATTGCTAACAATATGTCAGCTGTTGTTTGTCCCCTTTCCAATTATTTAGCATTACCTAAAGTCATGATAATACGTTTCAGAAATTCAAGTTGTAATGTGGAAAGGGGGTGTGAGAAAGATGAATGTGTCTCTTGCCAGATATATACCCTTTGAGTGATTTAATTTTCCTTTATTTTATTTATTTATTTATTGTAATGCCTATTCATGTAAGGTAGCTAAGATATGAGAGCAGGATAGCATTGTTGAAATGTGAACATCTGTTTGTCTATGTGTGTGCATGTGCATGTATGTATATGTGTATATGTCCATGTATGTATATATTTGTGTGTGTGTGTGTGTGTGTGTGTGTGTGTGTGTGTGTGTGTGTGTGTGTGTGTGTGTGTGTGTGTGTCTGTGTGTGTGTCTGTGTGTCTGTGTGTGTGTGTGCTCATGTGGATGAGTGTCTGTGAGTCTGTCCCTCTGCATCTAACTGTGTAAGTGCCTGAGTTTCTGTACAAGTATGGAAAACTCTGTGCCTGTACCTCTGTATCTATCTGTTTGTGAGTATATGCATTTATGTATCTGCATGAGTACATTTGTGTGCATGCCTGAATGTATGCAGATGTTTATTAACTACTTACAAAGAAGACTTAGAAATCCTAAATCCACTTTCATTCATTTGGTGGAAGAATTATTTTACACTAAAAATAAGAAAAAAAGCAAAAAAAAAAACCCTAAAATAAATAAATGTAACTATCTATCTATATATATATATATATATATATATATATATATATATATATATATATATATATATATGTATATATAGATTCACTTCACTTGCTCAAAATGCTGAAATCTTGAAGTTCAGTATCTCGAGACCAAGTGAACGAGAATCCATAATGTCGAAGCATCAAAATATTGCGGATATCAAAATATCGAATCACACTACACTGAATATTCACAGAATGGAATATTCAGCAATGCTTTTATTGCAATAAACACATGTTCCATTCCAAAGTACATCTTCCGACACCATTGAACACATAGTGACATCCTCCACATAGAAATTCCAACACCGTAATATCCTCCATAGTAGAACGGGCAACAACGTAACACAGATAGTAACAGCCCCACAAATAGTAACATCCCCAAAGTGCAGCAGCGCTCATGAACAAAGCAATAGGTACAGGTACAAGTATGTCTGATCATATTTGCAGTAGCCTAGCTATCGCTACTAAGAAGTCCAATGTGCTTTAGCTGGCCTTATTGGCTAAGACATTTTCAAACTGGCCATGCCGTTTAACTATATACTGACGTTTAGGTGAAGGGGCAGCACCACTAGCCATCTGAGCCCTCAATTCCTTAACCTTGTCCTGCTCTGTAACTAACACACCCATAAGTAGAGCCAAATCAGTAACCTTGTTACCTAAGAAACACTTTATCCTATGATGCCATGCCTCAACACTGTTCTGCGTTCGAGAAAGAAATAGGGTATTTAACTCATGGATAGTCCAAAAGGACACCGGGAGCAAAGGTGGGAATCTACAGGATGTGGATGCCCATGTTCTGAATTTATGTACCTTTCCCAGCACGTACCAGTCACTGAAGTACATGATCAGATCCTTACCCATGGTAGGGAATGTCTTTTTAAGTGCTTGAAAATCTGGCAACACCTCCTCTTTTGGTAGGAATGCCAAGGCTACAAAGTACTTCACCGCCAACTGGAACCGCATATTTCTGTTGTGAAGCGGACCTAAACCTAACTGTTGGAGCTTACGCCAGATATTCTGGCCAAATGGAAAAGGCACCCTTTTGAGATTACACCCTGTAGATTCATCCTAATACTTTTAGTGGCCGCTATTTCAAAGTCTGTCAACACATATTTAAGGCACCATTCAAAGCCATGCTCTGCTAGCAGTTCTAGGACACAATGCCACATAAAGTTGTAGGATTTCAATGATCTTTTACTCATGAGGCAATACAGTAGTGGTACACATTTATGAAACCCACCATACTTGACTAAGCTGTGGATACTATACAGCTGATGGCATATTATCCCTTTATAGAAAAATGTACCAAGCATGAGTCAGATCATTGCTGTACTTAGATCTAGCAGGTTTTGTGCAGTGGTAAATACAACTACAGTGGTGTCTGTACTGCTATCTGTCATTCTTTTAGTGACAAAGATCCCCGTTTTAGTGGGATAGTCACTCACATTAATATCTTCCAAGTGTAAGGTAGGGGCAGTGCCGTGTTGGCATATCTGTTATTACTTCTGTGGATGTGGATGCCAAAGCATTGTCTACTATTAAGCACGGTGTGTCACTGGACATTGTAGCTCTAACTTTCAGCTCGGCACACATACTATAGCATTCAGTTTCTGCGGGGTCACCAGTAAGATTATGACACACTGACTTAAGTAATCTTTCACCTATGGGTGTAGTCTCAGTGATAGCCCTACCTTTGCACTTCTGGAAAGTCTTCCACTTACAGCACCAATACGGATCCACTCACAAGTTAGGACATATCCTTCCAAGAGCAATACAGGCTTTCCCTTTTGTGAGGTACTCAATTTATATATATATATATATATATATATATATATATATATTTCCTATATGTCCTGGTGTCATGGGTGTGCTGTGCACCATAGTAGCTATAACAGCAGTTTTCCTGTCTGACATCAGCAGCACAGTGTTGTATTGTTACACTAGGCTGTGTTGTCTCGTTCAACATTTTAAAATTCACGATATTGGGATTACGATATTGTGAATTCTCGCTCACTTGGTCTTGAGATACTGAAATTCGAGATTTCAGTATTTCGAGCAAGTGAAGTGAATCCATGTATAAATATATATATATATATATATATATATATATATATATATATATATATATATATATATACACACACACACACATATCCATATATATATATATATATATATATATATATATATGTATGTATATATATATATATATATATATATATATATATATATATATATATATTTTTTTTTATTTTATTTTACATTTGTTGACCGGGATAGTCCGACTGGATACATGTCCATTTTCAGCGGAGGCCCGGGGAGAAAAGCTCCAACATACATACAGAAAAAAGTATTGCATATAACATGAAAAGCACCATTTACCAACTTAATATGACAAGCAAGTTATACAGTCAAACAAATTGTAGATTTAGATGAGGCTATAAACAAACAGAATTCTAACTCAACTAAAGCTGCAAAGAAATATTTTTAAAACACAATTTTAAAGCAGGGAGCTAACCAGGACTAGAGCAAGGACATAACCAGTGTAATCTGAGATACAGTTTGAGACGTTTTTTGAACTAGGCTAAGGAAGGTGCTAGAGTAAGGTCAGCAGGGATTTGATTGTTTGTACTAGCAGTCTGTTGGATGAGCGAAGTGATTTAAGGTTGCTATATGCGATGATTATATTTTTAAGTGCTGGCGTATTATCTGGTTGGTTGAGTATTTTATATGCCACTGTAAGCTGGTTATACTGAAGTAAGTTTGGCAGTTCTATCCAGCCGAGGTGTTTTAGATTGTGACAGTGGTGTGTCCTGTAGGGCATTCCATTGGCAAACCTGGCAATGTGATTATAGAAGCTAGAGAGTTTGCTAAGATCAGATTTACTTAGGTTGGTGAGCAAAGGGGAGGCATAAAGAAGGGTAGAAAGTAGTTGAGAGCAGGCAATGACTGTTCTGGTAGGTGGAGTTAGGAAAGATTTTATCCTGTACAGCGAGCCAAGTTTTTTATTAATGGTTTTAATGGTTTGATTGGCATGCATGTCAAATCTGAGGTTGTTATTTATGATAACTCCAATGAATTTTGTATAGGCATCTGGGGAGATGATGGTACCATTATAAGATTTTATGGTGAAGGATAGGGCCGAGGACTTACGAGTAGGGGAGAATAGTAGAAGCTTTGTTTTGTTAGGATTTAAGATCAGGCAATGATCAGAGACCAGTTTTCAACTGTATTGAAAGTATTCTGGGTTATTGTAAATAGATTTGTTGGTGAGGTTTCAGAGCAAACCAAAGTGGAGTCATCTGCATATTGAATGCAGGATGCATCTGGGATGGCTGTGTGGAGATCATTAATAAAGATCAAGAAGAAAAGAGGTCCTAATATGGAGCCCTGGGGGACCCCTATGTTGTTAGGTAACAGACATAAGATTATGTCCTGCCATAGTACAGCCTGCTGTCTACCACCCAGATGGCCAACAGGTTATTCTGAATGAGATAGTGCAGGAGTTGCTTATGTATGCACTTCTTCATGATCTTTGCAAGTTTAGACAGGATGGGTATGGGTCTGCATATATACGCAGGATGGCGTAGTGGTGCAGCAATAGCTTTGTAGCCTCACAGCAAGAGGTTCTCTGGTACGATTCTTGGCTGGGGTGCTGTCTGTGTGGAGTCTGCATGTCCTCCCTGTGTTCGTGTGGATTTTCTCCTGGTGCTCCACTTTCCTCCCATGTTACAAAGACATGCATTTGGAGCCTTTCTCCCTGGGCCTCTGCTGAAAATTGACTTTGTTCCAAATTGGACTTTCCCAGTTAACAAATGTTAAATAAATAAAATAAAATATACACATACATATCTAACTGCATTAAATGAATATATATATATATATATATATATATATATATATATATATATATATATATATATACACACACATATATTGGGTGTGGTACATTTTTATCTACGGCATAGTTTAGCTACAAAAAATATCACAATTGAGTTAAAACACATTTAATCTAAAACGCGAATGACTGAATCACATTTGATAGTAATATGTGTAATCCTATAGAAAAAAGACTTCTGGTGTGTTTTTTTATCACAGAAATGTTAGTGCAAATTAGTGTTGATTAGCATTTGTGCCTTGCTAATGCTGAGTGTTGTATCTCTAGAAGTTTGTGTTTTGTGCCTGCAGTGATTCACTGGGTGAGGAGTTTTCTCTCCTGTGTGGACTTGTGACAGTGGAACTTGAACATTTAATTAAGGAGGTGTGGGGGTGCAGGGAAGCTTGCTCCCTGCAAAAAAGAAGAAGCTTTGAAGAAGTATTTGCTGCATATGAAATTTTAGATGTAATGTAGTTTAACTAAGCGTTTTTAGATTAAATGTGTGTATCAGATGATTTTAGATGATTAGATTTTTAGATAATGAAGAGTGTCAAATCAATCATTATATACTGACACAGATATATATATATATAGAGAGAAAGAGAGAGACTAATAAAACAAGTAGAAAACAACTTAGTAGTTTGTTTTCTAAGCAAGCAATAATGACCTTTAGAGTGGGCATTACAGGGAAATAACACATATGCCAGGGTGGAAAAGCCCTGACATCAATTCTCAAAATATCCTTAGACATGACACTATTTCTCTACTGCTTGGTTAAATCTACATTCGGCACTGACGATGCTTATATAGTATATTACTACAAATACTATCTTTGTCCTTTCAAAAAGCATATTTACCAAACAGCATCATAGAACAGTCTTACATTTGAGAAGAGCTTAACTGGCTATAGATAAGTACAGCTAGTGAAAATATAAGCTGTCTCTATGTCATGACCCTGATATCAGTCATGCAAAACTATAACTTTTTTAGAGAAATGCACCAGTGTCCCTGCACTTTCTAGATGCATTGTCTTGAATTCATTTTAACACTTAATATTTTGACTTCAGAGTATGGCCCCAGTCATCTGACTTCCTTTCTGAGATGATTCCGAGAAAGAAAGAACACACTTTTTAATGAGACAGTAAATCATTTGTTGACAAAACTTTATAAAATAGTGCCACTTTGCAGGATATTCCTTTTTAGTTAACAGGGGAATTAAACAATTATATCTAGTTTTATGGCATCTCTAAATAAGAATGATATATGTTTAAGTCTGACATTTAGATGTGATAGTAAAACCTGTGATTTTTGGGCATTAATCTGACAGACACCTTAGTGACATTATTAATACCACATTCAGGACAGTAACCGAAAACAGGACATTTCTGAGAAGAGATAATACCCAACAAACATATTAAAAATTGATTCTGCGCAGTGATTTTTGAGACATAACAAAAGTGCTCTCAAGAGTAAGATTATAAGAGATTAGCAGAGTATATAACCGCCAGATTTAAAGAACAGATGATACAACAACAAAATGGTATTGGAACATAAAAGTAAAACAAATTAAACAGCAATTGCATGAGACTATAAAAAAGGTTGAGTAAAATGAGCATACTATAAGAAATTGAAGTTGCTGGACAGAATCCATTTTATACCAGAACCAGAATTATCAGGATGAAATGGCACAATATTAAAAATAACATATTGTATAGCCAAAGTATTTAAAACACAGATATCTTCTAAATTTAAAATTAGTTTAAGAATTTCACATAATATAGATATATGAAGTTATGTAAAGTTGTTTTAATTACAAAAATTAGAAACATTTTAGCGTCAGGTATCAAAACATACTCATGGGAAGTCGCAAATATTTAAATGTATCATATCAAGAGGAAGTCATTAATATTAAACATTTCATAACACACGGTCTTCCTATCACTTTTCCCACACAATTTTCCATTTAAACAGTTTTATCATCTGCTAGAACAAAACTAAACAACACAATTATACCATGTAATAAGCGTTTCAATCCAACTATCATGGACAGTGCTAATCTTTTCATCCCATCCTTATTCTCCAAGCAGCATAATCAATTTACCATTCAAAGAAGTGTTGTTCATAGTTTACTTAAGAATGCAGGCATTAGAAGTATTACCATGAAGAATGAAAACACTAAACTGCCTAATTTGCACTTCTCCTGTATGATAAGATAGGGTAACAAAATTCTCAGAAAATGATACATACTTCTGACTCTCTGTTTGGGCATCTTGAAAAAGTTACCACTAGCATTACTTTAGATATGGCATGTAAAATTCTATGCAACTAAATGAGCATGCCTTTATTTATCAGAATACATGCATATTTACACAAGGGTATACAATTAACAAAAGTAGATGTTAAGTGTAAAACTATGATCTAGCGTGATAAGCTAAGTAGGTAAAAAAAGTATCCCCATCAGAAAAAGCATGCAAACAATATTGCACTTCAACACACATGCACACAGACACATAAACATGTATGTAAACACTGTGTCCTCTTTGTATATGGAAATTCAGGATCATTATGCCTAAAACCAAATAAATTTAAAGTAAAACTGTGACACATCATGACTCTAATGCCACTTCTGCTTACAGAAGAGGTGTGCACTTGATTGCTTTCGAGTGCACTACACAAAAGTGACAGACTGCAGCCTAGAATGCGGCCATAGAACATATATTTCAGAAATGTCAATCTGCTTCTTATGGTTCTTGCCTCAAATGTTGGATGACTGTTGAAAGCCAGACAAGAAGGGCAGCATAAGTTAGGCATAATGGAGAAATGTTTGAGAAGCAGGCATTATTTTTCAGAAAGATGCAAAAAAAAAAAAAAAAAAAAGGGGGGACAATATCCTCTGCCAATTACTGTATGGTTAGTCAACACGAACAGTATTTTTTCCTAGTGGAGGCTCAGTAAGTAACTTCTTGGATAATTCCTGAGGACAATGAGATGCCATTAAACCCCTCAAGTAGAAAAAATGTTACAGATAAGTTAACAGTCCATTTACTTACTTTTGACAGTTGTTGTGCTATCAATCATGGTACCCCTGAAAAACAGACAAAAAAATTAATTTGAAGCCCTCAATAGAAAGTGAAATTGTTAAGGATAATAATTGTATATAATTCTTATAATACTATTATACAATTCTTACGTCAGTACCTGTGAGATCTGTCAATGCATGTGTATGGTATAGAAAATAGCATTGCATTAGCAATATGATTCATTCAGCTGCTGTGCAGTTCTCTGAGCTGAAATCCCCTGAGTGCCAACTTTACAACTCACAAGACTTTGAGCTGTGAAAGAAACCATGGTGAATGTTTTCTAGAGGAAATCTCTGTCAGTGAGTTTTCAATGCTTGCACTGGCAGGGTTTTTTTTTTGTGAGATTTCTCCCTTTTTCATGCTTATGTGACCATGGAGTTGTTATATATAAACCTGAGGTGTGTGTAGGGGATTACACCCCCACTGCAAAAATGCTTACACTTTGAGTTTTCACATTTGTGTTCAGTGATGTGGTTCCTCAACTTCTGATAACTTGGAGTTTTGTAGTGGAATCAATTAAGTCAGCATGCACACACAGGCACACACACCAGTAGAAATAAAAAAAGAGAAAAAATCAGCCCAGGGATTCAGAGAAATTCTCACTGCCAGTGCTACTTGCCTAATGCATGTTTCTCATTTAGCAATTAGAGTCTCTGATTAAGTGACAAGTAAAAGCCACACAAAAAACACCTTATTATCATGCATCTGAATGAAATAATGCTCAGTCAGATCTGACTGTGCTAGTGTTCTCCCTACCAGGCTATGTATTGTGATACCATAGGCACTCCAACATGCTTGCACACACAAACACACACACACACACACACACACACACACACACACACACACACACACACACACACACGGGCGCGCACGCGCACACACACACACACACACACACACACACACACACACACACACACACACACACACACACACACACACACAAGGATGGAGTTCCACATTTGCTTCCTACAAGGCATCCACCCAGACATATACACATATACCAGACACATAACACATCTCTGCAGCCTAACTTATGCCTCTACAAACATGTAAACACACATCTACACAAACACATGCACGCACACACACACACACACACTCACGTGTGCACTCACACACACACGCGCGCGCACACACACACACACACACACACACACACACACACACACACACACACACACACACACACACACACGCCATGCATGCATGCTTTGAGATTTCTATTTGCAGTCATACTACAAGCAGCATCCATTCCCATCGAGGTGAATGCTGTCAAAAGACAGCATTCATTTTTTTCCTTCTAATGGGAAACAACTTGGTAGAGTAATTCTTTGAATCTTTCTACCATGTTAATCTGCTGCCGGTTCCATTTCTAGGACCAGCACATGGTTAGTTTGCATTAACTGCTCCTACAGATTGCTTCATTTGAATACTGCTTTACCACCAAGACTGCTCTCTATACTACTGCCATTTCTAGCAGAAAACAGTGGAAAATAAGTTGTTTCTGAATAATTCAAGCATGTTGTGAAATGGAAACCTATGGGGTTAAGGCTTTTCATTCTGGTAAGCCTTTCTGAAACCCACGGTTTATAAACCCAGCTGAATTATAGTTTCTGTCATCACTAATGAAATAGTAGTCAAATCAGTTGTTCTACTTCCGGGCAAACTATCCTTATATTGTGGAGAGAGGGTAAGAAGAATACATTATTACAGCAGGAACTAATGGGGCAAACCTGTTACAGGGCAACTAACTTCTCTTTGCATTTCTCAAAATATTCTTCTACTCCTCATTCCCTCTCACTTGCTCCCTGTACTTCCCTTAACATTTTAATTTGTTCACCATGTAAGCCTTGTAGGCACAAATACTTCTTCCCAGTAACAATCTAAGTGGCTGTCTACTTAAGTGACTTACTTGGAGTCACGCAATTTGCTGCTGAGAGATGAAGCTCTTTAGCAGTAAATAGCCTTTATTGCTTGTAGTAAAATTGTCAGATTTAAACTGTTTCATTTTTATCTTTCTAGTCTTCTTGCTCTGAATTTTCATTTTGTTCCCACTCTTCCTCATTATTACTTATTTTTCTCTGTTCTAGTAGTTTGGTTCTTTCATTATTCTGAATATACTTTCCAATCATATTGTTTTCAAAGATTTTAAAACTGTATTGCAGAAAATCGGATATCTGACAAGAAATATTAGTTATCAGTGATTTCTTATTATGCAGAGGAGTGGCACATTTTTTATGTTCATGCCTAGCTTGGTGGACATGGGCATCCTGAGGCAATGTAGCAATTGCCTCATGTACACTGACAACCATTTAGTTCTGAAACAGATGAATACAGTGTGTGATAGATGTAGTCACACAATGTCACTGGAGGTAAGACTCTCACATACAGACACAAAAACACCAAACAGATTGTTGGTGATAAACACACAGCACTCACAGCACATACTAAGGACCAGACACATGGACCCACATATATGCAGGTGCTTACATGTAAGTTACCCAAACCTCAAAAGCCTCCTAGTTGCAGTCAACAGAAACTCCACATGCACACAAACAAGACAACTTCACCACAACACATAAAACTACATCTCATAGTGTCTCAGCTACCATTACCTTAAGGTGTAACACCACACAACCCAATATTTTGGTTATAGAATACTCCCTTGTGAGATACACTGATGCCCTCTCACTAGACTGGATAAGGAGAAGGTTACAGTTTGTTGCTGTCAGGGGCCAGGATTCACCAGATCATGTAAGCATTCAGGTTACAAAACCCCCAAGTACGCATATGACTCAGTCATAGTCCATGTGGGCATAAATGACCTGAGACATATCTCTCTGGACTATACAAAGAGAGACATGATTGAGCTCTCAGAATATGTGGCACAGGTGGGTATGAGCCTAGCATTGAGCAGCATTCTACCATCTCCAAGGATGATGTCACAATACCAACAGAAAATGATTGACTTTAATAATTGGCTTAGCTACTGGTGTCATTCCAAAGGGGTCAAATATTTGTCAGCCTGGGCAAACATGACTGACAGGCCATGCTGCTTTGTCAGAGATGGTCTTCACTTCTCACCACTAGGCTTTGGGATACTGACCAAAACATTATCCACCCCATAGTGTCTTTTTAGGCATTGCTAAACAGACAATCTTCCAACATAGCAAAATCTACTCAGGATAAGCTAAAGGTATTAAGATAAGCACACCCCAAAACTGGTCACACAATAAGACATGCCTGAGCTATTCAATGTCAAAGTAACCATAGGAAAATCCCTTGCCATATACTTGTTAGCTATAGGTCCCTCACCATGAACTAGGAAAACCATATTCATATTTGAATTCTGTTACCATTCAGCCTGATATCATACTCATGGGTGAATTCAACTACCTCTCCATTACCTAAGAAGCATACATGACCATTAACATGCAGGCTCAAAGATTTCTAGACTTTGTCAATGTGAATGCCCTGGAGCAGCTAGTCTGCACCCCCACTAAGGGTACGAATATCATAGACCTGGTACTCCCAAATATGGGTGAGCGTTGCCACCCCCCCACCCAAGTGTACTATCCTAACTGGTTAGATCAGATCACAAAGAAGTTCCCCTTGAAATAAATATAAAACTAGAACTGCCACCAAACCCCAAAACCTTTCAGAACTTTTCTAAGGGAAACTATCTCCTATTAAGTGATGGCATAGATAATTTCCAAGCTCACCCAAACCCGGAAAACAAAGGAGCCTATTAGGAGGTGTACACCAAAGCTCTTTATAACCATATAAACAATTGCATAGAAAAGGCAGTACCAGACCAAAATAAGCCTAGAAAAAACGCAAAAATAAGCCACCGTGGTGGACCCCTGGTATAAATAGGTTGCTCAACAAAAGTAAGAAAATCTTGTCTAAAAGTAAGGGAGAATGTGCACAACAGAGCAATGACTCCCTCATTAGTCTAAAAACAACAAATCAGAAGACTAGCCAAGCCTTCAAAACTGAATTTTTCAGGCAAAAATAGCCTTCCAAGCTAAGATTATGGCATTTTTCAGTTATGTCCACAGTCTTAAGGGCAATGCCCAGCAGTGTGCTGAGTTAGTTGTAGATGCAAAAAAACACAAACTGCCAACCAATCATCAAAAAAAAAAAACAAACAAAAAAAAAAACAATACAGAAAGTGGATTCAATGAAAAGATATTTACTGGTGCATCTGGTACCTCGGCTTTCACCTTCAGAGCAATAATTTTTATACCACATAACTCCCATTTATATTGTACTTAATCATTCAATTAATAGATAATTATATTAAGACAAATTGCTTTATAACACAATTAAAGTGACATTTTATACATATACTGATATACTCTTGTGCCTGATGTGAGTAAAGAAAACAAATAGAAACTTTATTCATTAAAACTCAATTCCTAATTTAACCTCCTAAGATGTAAAGTGCTAAAATTTATAATCATCGTAGTTTCTAAAATTGATAAGTTTTTTACAAAATCTTCTTGACAATCTTGTGGCCTGACGAAAATGTTGAAAAAGAAACTGGCATCCAATTTATTATTATTAATTACAAAATGCTGTGCTATTGGACTGTCCATTTTTTCATTTGTGATGTCACCTAAGTGTTCCATGATGTGCTTTTTCACCGCCCTTTAGGTTTGCCCTGTGTACCAAAGGGCTGGTACACAATCACATCCAATTAAGTAATGGCAAAGATTAGAACAGCAGACATTTGAAAGGGGAGTTTCCATTGTGGTAGATGTAAGTTTGTAGGAAGATTAGGAACCTGGATGGAGTAGATGTTAATGGCAGGATGTACAGGGCCCAAGAGGAATTCGGGTGTGATTCCTGTGGAGTGGTTTACATAATTGGATGTGATTGTGTACAATATAAATGGGAGTTATGTGATATAAAAGTTATTCCTTTGAAGGTGAAAGACAAGGTACCAGATGCACCAGTCATAGGGTCAGAGGGTAAAATATCTTTTCATTGAATCTACTTTCTGCTTTGTTTTTTTGCTTGCTCAGATGTCAAAATGGAATTCCCACCTGGTAGGAGATAATTGTACTATATAAAAATGAGTTAGAAGAACAAAATGGAATTATCTAGTGCTTTACAAATCACTTCAGGGAAATGAGGGAATAAAATGCTTAACCACTGACATATGTTCATCTAACAGAGAACAGACAAGATCGGAAGTCTCACTACACCCATAAGCCCACAATTTCGTTTAAGATTGTGCCAGCTAGATCCATAGAAAGACCCATTATTGGGAGTTAGCTTTTCCATTTTTTTAAGCATATACAACATTCCCAGCTACTGTGATGACAGTTTGATCCAGAAACCAGAGACACTGGCAGATACAGAGTAAAATGAAATGCTAATACATGGGAATAGGCTTGGAAAACCAATGTAGCATGGAAGTCCACTAATTCTTTGCATCTTTTTAAAACTAGTAAGCAGTTCCATAACATATGAACAAAAGACACTTTAGGTACCACACTCTGAGCATTGTAAAGGGATACTAAGATTAATTCTAGGTATGCTAGTTAATATTGTACATGTATCTATGAAAAGACTTTTGTGAAAACTATTACAGTTTGCATCTATGTTACTACCAGAATACTGTTCAATTCTTGTGACTATATGGATTAACATAAGCCATTTGTAAGTTCAACATCTCTCTTATTGATAACATTGGCTTTGTCTGACAGAAATAGTTACATTAAAAAACAGTATATAGGAGATAAATGCACTCTTTGCAGGTGGCAGTTCACAAGAACACCGGGTAAGATGTTTCCCTGGGAATAGCCCAGCAGGTGAAACTTACGTGTGTAGAACATGCTAATTGGTAGTTAAATTATGCATTGACTGAGGAAATTTGGTGTTGATTTGCATATAAGACAAAAGCCATGAAATATCAGAATTTAATGAGGTTTTTACATATAGAAGGTCTTTTCTCCATTTACAGCAGTTTGCCTTAAACATTTGCTGAGATGTTAGTTAGTAGACAGATAGATGAATCCAAGAGAAATAAAATTCAGTAACATGCTGCTTGCTGGTGATATACCACATAGTCTGCTATAGAAACAACTGTAGAAGGAGGTTTAACATGATAAAGATGAAAGTGAAATGCAATAAAGGCACCTTGCTGTATCCAGGTATTTTTGCCACTGCTGGGTACGGTACAAAGACACTCTTAAAGAGCACAAAAGCATCAGAAGATAAGCGATAATCTTTAAGATTGGTTAACTTCCAGGTAGCACAGAGCTTCTCTCAGGGTTTAGATGAACTCTAGAGAAACTGTAGCAGACAAAAGAACTGTGATCATAGTAGAATGTGGGAGAAAAGCAGATAAAATGTAGAAATTGATAGTCTTCTCTGCAAGTGACAAATTAAATTTTGCCACAATGGAAAATTTAGAATTACAATTAATGCACTAAATTAAGACGATAAGTAGGTCAGCAGGAAAGTCTGGTATGTCCATGGAGAGGACACTACAGTCAAAATTCAATGGCATCCAAAGAGGTTTCTGCACAGTGATCCACAGAACTGGAAAGTTCCCAAATGCTTCCAGTTTATATTGGATGTCAGTCATATAAATGTCTGGGTTTCTTAACACAAGCACACAGCCATCTGCAAACAGCATGCCCAGAAAAGTATTGCTGCATATACAGTGCAGGTGGTTTCGTTTCAAGGCCAAGCAAACTAACAGTAAGGATCATTCCCTGGTGCCCTACTGCAAAGGGAAGGATCTACTAACATCAGCATTAAGATTAATACTAGCAGTATAAAGGTGATATAGGGTGCAGAGCCACTCAAGAAAAGTATTCCAAAAAGCCATTGTCTTAAGTATTTTAGGAACAGTCCATTCCAGTCCATGTCAAATGCTTTAGAAATGCTTGATAAGAAGGCTGCCATTCCATCTAAACTGGCTTGATCTTGCTCTGTGATAAGCAGCAATTGAACCTGAACTGGTTAACAATTTTTATTTATGTATTTACTTATTTAGTTTATCCTTTGTTGACTGGGTTAGTCCCACTAGGATGGTAGACTCTTTTCAAGGGAGACCCAAGGTGGTATTTAAACTACTAGGGGAAATTTGGCCAGGCTGTCATAGAACTTCTCCTGCTTTTTTTCATTAGGGCCATGGGATCTTTTATATCCACCTGAGTTATTACCAACTGAAGAATATTGAGCCTCAATTTAATATCTCTAAAGGATGGCACACTCCGATGCAGCAACCCCTTTATGCTTCACTGCAAGGTCAGCAGTCAATCTACCTTATTTGTCTTAATCTGCCTTCTGAACCCACAGCCTTCTGCACCAAAGGCAAGAGTGCTGCCTGTTGTGCCACTGACACTAGTCTTATGTATTTTAAGAATAGTCCATTCTATTCCATGTCAGAGCTAATCTGTTACCTGGAATGAGCCTAGTCTGTGCGATAGACAGGATATATGAGGCTCATCACATTTATTCTCATTCAAAAATGATCTTATCATTTGTGTGCAATAGATTTGCCCAGACATTAGCTGAGGTGATGAGTTCAAAACCAGGCTTTGGTAGCATTGTGGTAACCTCAAAGAAGATGGAACTGCTTGTGAGAATGATGTTTCATGGAGGACCATAAAAGGTGGGGAACAAACCAGTATTCATGCCTTTACCCTTTCTTTGAAAATATGGCTGCTGAGAAGGAATGAGTCCAACCTCCCGGTCAAAGTCTTTTTCTGTCTTATTTAGGTAAATGAAATGCTTGCTAGTTTCATTAGCACCAGTCTGGGTTATAGGCACAATGAATTACTTAGGCTAGAAGTACGGTATTGTGTTTGAATGGTGCATATTAATTAACATTCTTATGGCAGGTTTGTGTAGTTTGTTTGAATTGGTAGAACTTAAATTTGACTTTGAAGTGGAAAAAACGCGTTGGGGAAATATGAAGGCTAGGAGTTCTAGGCCCTAAATATTTTTGATGTAGTAGGTAGATTTTGAGGAATGAAGATGGCAAACTGAGTTATTTCTGGTAGGATTCAGATGATGACGGATATATATTTTGGTTTTCAAGGAATCAGCAAAGTAAATACAGTGCTTAAGTCTGGGCAATTTCAACACCCACATTGACAGAGGATGTATTAGGATTGTCAGTCGATGGGAAGACTGATGTGGAGAGAATGGGTATGCAAAATTCACAGGGCTAGCCTGAAATAAAATGGTACCCTAGACAAAGGGCTCCATGGCCCTGTACTACACACTGCTTTCTCCTGTACACATCCTCCCAGTGCTTCAACCCCTATTTTTCCTTATCCTGGACTTTTTAGACCATCCAAATTAGTTCATATTATTTTTTTTCCATTTTCCACATCTTGTCTTACTCTTCATCTTTTTCCTGCATCCTTTCAGCACACCCTACCTGGTCAAGACTGCACTTTAATAATTGTGGATGAAATAATTTAATTAAATCAGAGGCCTGGGAACAAAGCATGGGTTTCTAGGTGCCATGATGTGCATTTTAGAGATTTGCCTTTCATCAAATGTTTTCCTGAACAGAAATTGTGACTTAGGAAAAAATCCAGTATTTCTCTTCAATTGTACTCTTTCTGGTATCCCTTCAACACATCCTTAATTGAGACAGAATAATGGGATAGGGCCTTGAGGCTGTCTGCATAGGACATTTTACTTATGCTCTGTATTCTTTTAGTGTGGAACTTCTATGGACGTTCCAGTTGTTGGATATGCCTATTAACGTACATACAAAAGGGGGTATTATACTCAATGATAGGTCTGATGAATGCTGGATACAGTGGAACAATGACTTCCTTGGGTTTAGATGCCATACCTTTGTTTTTAAGTTAAGCAACATAGAAAGATTTCCTCACTACTGTAGACATGTGATGACCAAAGGCTAGATTACTGTCTATGTGTGTCCCTAAGTCCTTGACAACTAGGTCAATTCTAAGAGGTGTGTTGTCAACATGATAGTTACCAGGGGTGGATGACTTCCCAAAGGATACTATTATGCATTTCTTGGCATTTAGGTTTGGTCCATTACTCTGACACCAGTTGTTTGTCTGTGTAAGCGCTTTTTGGAAAACATTTGTGTCCATGTGGGATTAAATGACCTCTCCTAATTTGCAATTATCTGCAAATTTAATCAGCCAGAGATCATTGACATTGGCCTTGACTTCAGAGAAGTAAATGCCAAAAAGGAGAGGTTCAAGGACCAATCCCTGAGGGGCTCCACTTATGACTGGCCTCTTTGTAGAGGTCGGCACCCCAATTCTAACTTTCTAGGTCCTGAATTCTTATAGCTTTTCTTATTGTACTATATATTTTTGGACCCGATCATTTATGAAGAACTTGCAATTGTCAGTTTTCTTTATTCATTAATGTCTTGGAAGAATTTTATTGTTGGCTTATTCTACTTATTTATAAGACACAATAAACCATTTTAGTATAAATATCACTATGACTAAACATCAGATTTATGAGTTCACTTGAACAGTTCCCAGAAATTGCCTCACAGCTCCAGTATCTGGCGTTCAGTCTTCACATCTGGTCAATGGGTGAAGTTTGCATGCTGTTCCTTTATCTGCACTGTTTTTTCTCCATTTTTCTCCAGGTAGCGCAGTTTTCTCCTGCCCTTCTCCAAAAAGGTGTGCTTGCTGGCTGGCTGTACAAAACATTTTTGTTTTTTGTTTTCTATATCAGTTGCATTTAACCTTGCCCTTGTGGCTCAAACAGAACTTAAAGAGGCCAGTTCACTGATCTAGTTAAATAAAATTAAAAATCAAAATTCTGCACATGACAATTAAATGTCTTTATTTAAAAAGGCAGCCTTGTCTATATACTTATATGTGTAGCAACATAAGCTTGCCTGGTAATATTAAAGATTTGGTGGTATTATGATATAGTATTTAGTTGGACTAGCCTCAAATCTAAAGACTTGAGTTCAAATCATGTACTCACTTGACTGTCTTGTGGGCTTGTTGTTTGGTCTTTCCTTTTCACACACACAAAAAAATGACAGCTTGTTGAGCCCAGTAAAGCTACTTATTCAACAAAATGTTAAGCAAATTTTAAGTCTATGACACTTCCAGGGGCCTCATTTTTCTTTGTCAATTATATACCTTTCTTAGAGGATCAATGCATGACAATTTCACTCTACTGAGAGAGAAAATTCTAAGGAAGTACTCTGGAGAGTTTATCATGTCATTTCCTTTGCTAATGTCAGTAGGCACTCGGCAGCTCAGAGGTAATTATGTTTGATGCATGGTCATGGACACCCTTTCTCTCTTTTATTAACTTAAGTAAGCAAATGCCGTTCCATAGTGAGGTGTAGGTTGTGTTCTGATAAGAGTAAACCCAGATATGCAATCTTAAGGCAAACAGTAGTTGTACAGACTAAATTTATAGTTCAGTGTGCTCTTACAAGGATTTAATCCACAACTTCTACTGCCTGACAATGCATCATCTTGGCTATTGACACAAAATAAATAAATAAGCATGTGAACATGACCACAAAGTGTGAGACCCTGAAGAAATGAGTACTTACTGAAAAAACAGTATTTTTGATGATATATATATATATATATATATATATATATATATATATATATATATATATATATATATATATAAATATATATATACATACAACTCAGCTTTATATGCATAAAAACAGTTTTGTTCAGTTAAGGGTGAGGAAGAAGCCATACTCTGTTAGTAGAAAATAAGACAAGATATTACAATTGGTCAGTTATTCTGCTACACAGGCCACAACAAATGATGTGTGCCAGCTATGCTCATGTCCATAGTCTGTTAGCTTGTCTGCAACTCAGGCAATTCATTTTACTATTAGAACATACTCATGCTCATGACAGAAAGTAACAAATAATTCTAAATGTGCTCTGCATTCAGATGCATTAAACACAGGTAATCTTGTATGCAGCAGTTCTGTGCTATTCTGATTCTGAACTGTGGGTATAAGATGTGCTGATGCATTGCTTGATCATGGCTCTAGAGAGTTGTTTTAGTGAGGGAATGCTCTGTGAATGTGACAGTAGTATAGTTACACTTTTTACTGTGAGACTTACTTGTCTAAAAAGGTGCTGACAATATACAATCGTAAGACTCTAAGTTAAGATTCTTCTTAGGCACTCAATACAAAAAAAAGTGAAGAAACATTTTATGTCAGCAATATTCTACAATCCTGTCTTAATGTGAGCAGTTATTTATACTTGTTAATAAAAAATATGACTGCACAGCTCATGTAGCATTGGCAGTTTTAAATATCTTAATTTTATTTTCATTGTGTTGTAATGTTATGGTAGTGTACTAAATAGGTTCTTTACTAATGCTTTTGAATCATGATCAGTTTTCATTTCTGATCAGTACAGTATGGAGTTAGAGCTGGATGTGGCAGAGTTAAAGATGTTAAGATTTGCACTGGGTGTGACGAGGATGGACAGGATTAGGAATAAGTATATTAGAGGGTCAGACCAGGTTGGAAGGTTTGGAGACAAAGCCAGAGAGGCAAAATTACGTTAGTTTGGACATGTGCTGAGGAGGGATGCTGAGTATATTTGGAAAAAGATGCTAAGAATGAGGCTACCAGGTAACAGGAAAAGAGGAAGGCCTAAGATAAGCTTTATGGATGTGGTGAGAGAGGACATGCAGGTGGTTGGTGTGACAGAGCAAGATGCAGAGGACAGGAAGAAATGGAAACAGATGATCCGCTGTGGCGACCCCTAAATGGAACAGCCGAAAGAAGATGATGATGACAGTAAGTGGCTGAGAATCATTAATTCCTCTCATTCATGAATTTCGTGATGTTTACTATACATTTCCTGGGTGAACATTTGTTAAGAATTATCACTCTGTCTCAAACCTTCATTTTATTAGAAAGGTCATTGAGCCAGTGGCCTGTGTACATCTCTGCTCACAGCTATCATCCAGGTTGGGTTTAGATCTAGGAAAAATACTGACGCAACATTCATTACAGCAGTGAAGGAAGTTGGCATGAGATCAGCAATATTGAATATTGGTTTGTTTTGATCTCTCTGTGGATTTTGACAGTGTAGATCACAGGATCTCACTGGCTATCTGAAATTGCACCGTGGCTTATCTGGTATTATCTATGAGTGATTTGTTTCTTACTTCTCAGGACAAAGTCAGCACGGGGGGGTTTGACCTGAATTCATCAGGCTCCTGTATACTAGATCAGGATGTACCTTAGGGCTCAAATTTGGCTTTGCAGTTATTCACATTGTAACTATTTCCCCTTAGGAAAGTCTCTGCTGGGAGGTGTACTTCCTATAAGAAGATGACATCTGTTTATATCCATTTATACCTCTTCTTCTGTCCAGAATGAAAGACTAGTTACATGCTGGTTTTGCCTGGATAGCATGCAGTTAATTAAGCCTCAAGCCAACCCAGACCAAAGCAATGCTAGTGCACACCACTGCCCATCCAACAAATATTCTTCTGCAACTCAAAGAACTCTAGAAACTATCCTACTTTCTCACACCTGAAGCAAAGAAAGCCATTACCATTAACACAGTCATCCATTAGATTGATATACTCTATCTGTCTTTGCCCCCTGTATGGAGACAACAGTAACGTAGTGCAGACAACTAAGAACACATTTTAGATTCATTTCTCTAGCTAATCCAATGGAACACCACAGCAATACCATTGCAAAGGCTGATTGGTTACCTGTTGCTGCCAGAGCCATGCACATTTAAGTTGCTGAAATAGCACTACCACCCTCCTCTTGCCAACTCTTTATCAGCCCATATCATAACCTGTTCCTTTCATAATCGTAACATTCTCAAACTTATTAGACCACAATTTTCACTAGCTATTTGTGGAAGAGCCTTTTACAATGTTGCTCCAGCAGTGAGGAACACTCTTCCCAAAGAACTAATAGAAACAGAAAGTGTGTTAATCTTCAAAAAGAAACTAAAGGCATACACAAGCTTGTGAGTGTAAATGCAAGTGTTTTGGGATGTGGGTTAGTTTTCTCCACCACCACCTCTCAAACCTTTTTTTTTCACAACTTATCACCCTCGAGCTTTTGAAATGCAGTCTTCATATCAGTTGCTATATACAGTTAAAATACATTACTGTGTAACTTTTCTCTGCTTTATCACTGTCTTGCTTTACATCAATGTATGTAGTTAAACCTGAAAAGAGCAACATTTTTTCAGCAATATTGTTTCTGCTGTGCTCAGTCAGATTTATTTAAGCATATTAGGAACCAATTGTACTTTCCTCAAATTGTTGATTGCCCCTACTGTGTGTTTTTCACCAAACATGAAGTTGAAACACGATGTATATAGTTGTTATGGGTTTCTCCAAATGTGAAATTGAAACCTCAATTTATATAATTGTCTTGGCCTAGGATGTGGCTGAAAGCATCCTGTATCACTCCATTAACCTGGTTAACAATATTATAAATAAATTCTGTACTGGAGAAATCATTTGGAATTTGTTTCCCATATTTAGATCTATCCATTGCTCTTGATGATAGGATGACACTGAAGGACAAAGTGTCAATTATCATCAAAAATCTTACTTTCATCTGAAGAATATAATCCAGCTCTAATACCATAGTCTACTGCCAAAGCCTGTGATAGTGACAAATGCTCTAGTTTTGTCACATCTTGACAATTGTAATGTTCTTTACGTTGGACTTCTAGATACTGAGCTGATATACTTACACTGTGGGTACAGAATTCTCTTGCAAAGACCCTGGCTGATACTTCTATGAACACACAAAAATAGGAACAATACAGGGCAAGTGATCAGAGGGACCATAAGATACTCCATCATATACATATTTAGGATGATGCGCTTAAAATATCTTGTTCTCCTTTATAAGCACTTACTCATGATCATCACCCAAATCAAACATGGCTGTACATGATAACCTTGGTGTAAATTTGTGTCTACACATCCAGTCATAAAGACTAGCCTTAAAGGCAGACAAAGAAGGAGTTTGCTTGACCTGTAGTGGTAACTTATTCCATAGACTGGGAATACATTGAGTTAGGACCCTATCGTTTCAACTAGTTGTGTTTATTTTCTGGTATAAATTTAGGTCCCTAATACATGTGTGTGTACAGCCTCTGTTGTTTGAAGAAATGGGAAGTCATATAGGACTGTGTCTTTCATGACTCAAAAAATGAGACACAGGTCTCCTCAGAGCAGGCATCAGACTACTGATTATAAGGAGAGTTGTGCTATTCAATCATGATAGTTGAAGGATTTAAGGCCTTTCATTTTTTGGGATGACAATCACTGTGGTCTTTCCAGTTGAGTAATATGGTTAGATTTCTTTTGCAACTTGAAGATATTTAGTTACAAATTAACTTTGCTAGATAGATGGGTTTCCTGACTATGGTGGGAACATGATGATCAAATGAGAGACAGAGAGAGAGAGAGAGAGAGAGAGAGAATGAGAGAGAGGTTTGTCATATCAGTACACAGGTCTCATGACTGCATCTGTCTGAAGAAGAGTACCATTTATAACATATGAAGTGAGAGCAACTTTTTTGCGGAATGCTACTACACTGTTAAGAGCTTTAAACTTCTAATGTGATTCTAATTAAAAGTGCATTTTATTTGCTGTGCTATCTATTGATTTCACTTATGTATTTTAACATTTGTTGTAAATGATTATTTTTAATTGCAGAGTATATAGATATAATAATTTAAATACGTCAATAAATAAATAAATAATAAAAATTCTATAGCACAAACAGTTTTGCATTTTTGGAACAATTACTAGTGTTCTTTGCAAAACAGAGACATACGTTTCCTGGATAGTGCAAGACTATGCTATGCCCAACTCCTTTTATTTTCAGCTTCCTCTGAGAATGATCTCATTAATGAAAGTGACATGCAAATATCTTCTCTGCTGACTCTCTGTGCAGTTGAGGAAGCCACTAATATGGCTCACTACAGTAGCAGCTGCTTGCCACTCTGGCATAGAGTCTATGTAGCTGGTATCTGCAAATGACTAAAATTAACACTTGTTACTTGGGTGAGAGTTATGGGTGGACAAGATGGAGGAAGAAGGACTGACAGATATTGTCAAATAATGTGTGTCTTAGGAAAGGATTATTGTGGGAAGAGCAGTGTATATGCAGCCTGTACCACTGCGCACCTATAGCTTTGGTATGCATCCTCTCTAATTCACTGATGAGAAATTATTCTAAGAAATTGTCTCTTATTAGAAATGTTTTAATTGTTTTAATTGTACCATATTGCCATTTGTGGATGGGACTGATGGATAAGCGCTATCATTATTAACTCAGGATTTAAAAAAAAAGGCATAAATGTTTGGACCTCTTAAATTCATGAATTCGCATATGCTCCATTAATTAAAATATATTCTTGTTAGGAATAACAGATACATATTGGATGCTCCATTTATTTTTCTGTCATAATATCACTGAAGACAAATGGCCATTAGTCATTAAATTGTTTGGTTACTAGATAACGTAGGTATAACGTTTGCAGTCATTTAAAAAGTAGTGCTTGCATAATTATCTAAGGTTTATGTATATTACTGAAGATCTTTAGGCCTTTATTACAATCAGCAAGCTTATCAATATGAGCTAAGTAAAACAATAAATACTTTCTTAAAAGGAGGTAAAACTATAGAGTGATTTTGTACTGCTATCACAGAAATATTAGAAATATCAACCTCATCCATTTTATTCATATGTTCTGTCTGTAAGTGGCACAGTAATCACAGAAATAAGAGATAATTATTTTCTGTTTATTAATTATTTACTTAAGTTTTAATATTATGGCCCAGAAGAAGATTAATACTAAAAGACAGATGTTTTTTTTGTTATAGTGGATCTGTTCTTTATGTCACATACGAGTTTTATAGTTTTTTACAGTTATGTGGTATTCTATTTTTAATTCATGGGTCAAAAGAAAAAAAGTTTAGGCTATCCCAAAGAATGAAGCAAGGTCTGTCTGATCTTTTTACAATATGCTTTTTTTAAATGACCCTTTGAAATGAAGGATGCAAAAAAAAAACCTAAATTTCCATCGGGCAAGGTATTAGCCTACAGAGTAAAGGGCCATCAGTTTTACTGCCAAAGAGGCATGTACATACATTCCTTCTAGTTCTGCTCGGCAGCATTTCCTGTTGGTTTATATTTCCTATATAAACACCACTAAATGGTGGGGAACACACCAAAGAAATGAAAAATGCTAACACAAGAATAACAGTGTTCATTGGCAATTTAGCTTCTTACAAATAAATGGCCCATTTTGGTGATGCTGTATCAACAGTTCTGACAGTGTAAGGTGTTGACAATGTCCAAACAAATTAGTAAATCATTTTCAGCCTTAATGTGCTTATTTGTTAGTTATAGTGTCTCTTTTCCATATATTACATCTGCTTCTCTCTCTCTCTCTCTCTCTCTCTCTCTCTGTATATATTCTTTACAAAAAATACCTAAATGCAGAATACACCCTGTCATCAATGCAAATATGTTACTGCCACAAAGTATTTCCACATAATGTTAATTTCAAATAAAGTTAATAGGATTTTACCAAAATATTTTTTGAAAACTACTCTCTTGCTGTAAATGGTGGTAGAAAAAGCCTTGTAAGAGTTGCTTATGTATTTTACATTTTGGATAGGTAGGATATAAGGACTGTGGTCAGTGTGGGGACTTACTCTTTTTGCTGGACTCATAACAAAATCCAATAAGAAAGAATTGAATTGAACAAAATTATAGTATTTTGCTATGATTAGATGATAAAGGTGATAACACGAATGATTTTACTACACCATTTAATACAATATGTCCTTCCATGAAAGTCACTTGATTGGGTATATATTCTCATTGAATAGGAAATGGCATTTTTTTTTTCTGTAGAACTATGCTCAGGACATCTCTGTCCTTGTACCAATGCACAAGACAATGTGGCATACCAGTTATATAAGTGTTCTTATCTTCAGATGAATTATCATTCATGTGATCTAAGTATACGTACTTTCTTAAAGGAAACTTCAGCAACTACATATGGTGGTAGTACCACTCACTGAAAGGGAATGGAGGGAGGTTATTCCTGACACATCAAGAAAGGCCTTTTCATTTAATGCAGTAAGAGTATATCTGTTAAATACAATACCTCAAACTATTCTTGATGTGGTTTTGGTTGAGATAAATCCCATGTAGTTACCAGGAATGTGAAAAAAATCCAGAGGACTTCACAAGCGTAGAGATCAGAAAGCTGAATCTTGGAGTAATGACATCCCAAAATATGCCAGAATTGTGGTTAAGACAGCAATGCTTGGTGAATGCCTGCTCTAAAGATTAAGTAGCCCTGCTACAGATGGCTGCAGTGGACGCGTACATGAAGCAATCATTGAAGGCAGCCTCTACTCTGGTAGAAAGAGATCTGATTACAGCATTTGCTAGCAGGCAAATAAGTGTCTGATGCCAAAAGATAATGCAACTGGCAATGTGCTCAGAAAACATCTGCCTGGCAAAAGCAAGTCCTTCCTCCCTGTAGTGTAAAGGAAACGAACCACTGCTCTGTCATCCCACATTCGCTCATTCACTTTAAGTAACACACGAGCTGTCAGAGCAGACCCAGGAAGTATGGCATCTTATCTCTCTCTGTTTCTCTCCCTTTCCCTCTCACAGTTTCTGCTGTTGCAAAGAGAAATGGGAGGTTAGTAGTCTGGTTTAACGACGGTTCTGAAAGTACCTTCAGAAGGATGCATAGACTTCTCCTGAAGGAAACCCTCTTCTTGTGAAAGGCCAGAAATAATGCCCTGTCTTTAACTCTCAGTGATTTACTACAAAATCAAAAGTTTGAAGAAGGACAGGGCAAAAACATAATATAAAATCAGACACATTCTGCAAAAGCAGGGGGATTTGGGAAGTGTGCATGTAATCTGTTATTGTGCTTGCAGTTTACCTCTTATATACTTAATATTTAACTACGCCATTAAGATATTGTTTCACTAATATAGCTTTTTATACTCAAAATGGCAAGTAAATATTTTATAAAAGGCATACTTGTCTATACCGATGTTATGAAAAATGCCGCTATATAATGTATTTTAAAAGGTTTTTCCTTTGACCTTCACTGGAAATGGACCAAAATTTGAGCAGAACTTCAAATCTAGCAATACAGTTTCCTCACCATCTGCCACTGAACTGACCACACAACAATAGTTCTAAGTATTTTGAAACTGAAATAGAGCTAATAGAGGCAATTATGTTACTTAAAATATCCCATCTACGGGAGAGGATGCAGCTACAGCATAAACAAATCTTCTAAGTTCTCATATGATTACAGCAGACTGAAGGGTATCAAAAACAATCCCAAAGGGGAAGAAAGGATATAGGTAGAGGTCCTTGAATAAAATTTCAGTATACCAATATTCCATCTTCTTCCAGACAGCAATATACATTTCTTAAAGTGAGTAACTTTAGTAGAAAATGAAGGATTCTGCAGACTTGACTCAGATCTCTGACCACCACAGAATGTTGTCATAACATTCTCAGTAGGACACGATGATCCTAAGTATTTAACATGCTACAAATAATCACACATGTAGTCTTCTGGGCCATAGACCTTAGACAGGAGGAGGAAGATGGAGAGAGTGAACAAGAGGAAAGTGGAAAGCAACAAATCTTCTCAGAGATAACTTTACATCCTGTGGTCACAGAATCATGAATAAAGTAAAATTCAAAAAAATCACAAGTAATTTATTATTATTTTTATTATTAACTATACTACCTCATTTCACATATGTAAAACCAACCAAATGTCATTGACTTGTTTATTTAGTTATCGAAAGTCAATTTTTCTTGGTCCCCTTCCTCTCTGCAACCAATAAGCTTCTGTCTTCCATTGACTTATTTATCTTCCCAGACATAGAGTGAAGTGAAAGACCATGACTATGCTTGTCATCAAGCAGGAGTTAGGAAAAGTTTTTGCATGTTCTTAACATACTCACCTGTCAGTCAAATACCATGCTGCAATGCCTGGCTACTCCTGTGATACAAACACGAGGTATTCTGCACTCCTCAGTAAACTAAAATTTTCTAGGTATTGTACTTTCAGACCTTCTCCAAAATGGCAATCCCATGCTGAGTTTTCTTTCTAGGACAAGCATTGACCACTCTGTCTTTCTAGGACATGTAGTGGCTACGCCCTCCCATCCCTCCTTTACCAGATTGTTCAGCATCCAGGCCACTCGTCAAATATGGATTATCTGGGATGTTGTCAGTGCCATCACCTATATGTTTGGGGCTGGCTAAGCAATTCAGAAAGTTTTAATCTGGCTAATTAATAGATAGTTACCTATCTAGCAGTATGAGTTGTCCCCTGAGAAATACGAGACATCGTATTAAGTACAGCAGTGAGTGGTTTTGATGCACCATGAAAGAAGATCAATATACATGTGGCTATATAGGTACACTATGTCAAATAGTATATTCACTGAGAATATAAAGTTAATGCTACAACAGACAAGTTAGTGACAAGACACGTGTCCATCTCGTATATGGTAAGCTCTGTGTTCAGAACAGTTAAAGTTTGACTGAATAGTTTTATACTACAAAATGTAGTTTTGAGAAATAATTATTCTATTCAACTGGTTGTGATACCAAAGGATGCAGTGAGCATGTTGCTAGCACCCTGCTATCAATGAGGTATGTTTAGAGGAAGCAAAGATAGATTACCCCAATAAAGCAGACATTTTTTTTACTCAAAGAAAATTTGAAGGAAGCATATGTATAGGATCATAGGATATATAAAGCAATTTGTCCAAAGGCTATGTGCTCCTTGACAATCATCACCCTTAGGGACTACTTCCTCTTTCAAGGAGGTTAAAGATTGCAAGTCTCAATGCAAATTTAAGGGTTCCCATCCAGCTGTCCTAGCTATGTTTGAAGGATGACAGGGAATCACCCTGCTGGACATGTAGGCAAACCTATTCTAGGGCAAAGGAAGGTGCTGGGTAATGAATGTATCCCTCCATGTATTTTTATTTATGTCCTGATGTAGGTTGAGATCTGTTCTAGTGCTGGCTGCACTACTTGACTTACTGAGAAAAAGGTGGTGAAAGATTACAGTATCCTTGCGGGTACAGTAAGTGAAGCACAGATCCCCACTCAAGAGTATATATGACCTTGAGTCCAGGAACAAGGATTCCAGTCTCTCCTGATAGCTAAGAGATTTGAGGCCAGAAATAGTTTTTGTTAGGATCTTCTGTGGTTTTTCAATTTCTTTGATGTGACTAGTGAGATACATGCCAAAGGGTGCATAATATTCAGTACGAGGTGTGAATGGGGTACAGTATAAGGAAGCAATGATTTACTTGGTTTTAAAAGAGGTGCCCTTTACAATTAGTTGTTAAGATATAGAAGTATTTTCTAACTATAGTTGCCACATGGTGATGAAATGAAAGGGAGCTATAAACCCAGGTGCACAGGCCTCTAATCATTGACTCACTTGATAAGGGAACCACAGATTCATTTGTTCATAGGTACTTACTAGGCTACTAATTCATGAACTTTTTAGCCTTGCAATTTAAGTAACATCAATCTGGAGCTAGACAGACCATTTAAATGTTAACCTGATGTGAATTTACAGTTTCCTGTCCATTTGTCCAAATTACATTTTGAATAGAGTAAGGGAAGTACTTTGCTCTGTGTGGAGAATAACTCAATTCCAAAGAAGTGCTATTCTCTGTGATACATATTTGTCCCTCCAACATGTTCTATTTATGTTGCAAGAGAGATTAAGATATTTTGATTTAATGTTCATGCCACTATTGGACTTGGGGAAAGTGCAGTAGATCTGAGAAGATACAGTCCGTTAAGGTTCTGATTGTGAGGAACAGATTGCCCTCTCACTAGCCTGCGACACTGAGAAGTGAGACAAGGCTTTGAGACAGTCAATGTAGTTTTTTATGATTTAGGACTGTGATTTTATTGAAAAGAAAGCACTGTCATCATTCCAGCTGTATTAAGTACAAACACATGCATACAGAAGAGATTATACTGAATGATCTGCCTAATAAGTGCAGAATACAGTAGAATGACTTCATCCTTGGACCTATACATCATACCCTCGCTAATAAGCTGTTCAATGAAAAAGGACTTTCTTGCAATGGTGGTGACTACATGATTATCAAAGGATAGTTTGCTGTCCACATAGGTTCCCAGGTTCTTAACTACTGAATCAGATCAATTTTCAGAGGTGTGTTGTCAATGTGATAGTTGTTACCAATGTAATAGGTTGAAGCAATTTGGCGTTTCCCCAAGAGGTATGATATGCACCAAGTGTTAACTTGTGTAAATTCATTTTCAGGGGTATAAATATTTCGGGTTTGACTTGACACCCACCTTGCATTCTTCAGCAAATTTGGCTAACTAGAGATCCGTGTTGTTACTACTGAGGTCAGACTATGTCTCTTCAACAATAAATATTGCAATGTCTGCTAGATGGCTAAGCTATAGTAGCTAGATACCCAAAGACAGCCTAGTCAGATACTTTATGCTTATTAATGCCTTTTCCTCCAAGCCGCCCTAGTTTTGCAATTTATTATATTATTTAGTAGAGTAAAGGTAACACAATCCTCCCATCATATGGATGATGACATGTACAATTCTGTTTGATATAGAGGCCATATGCAAAAGAGAAGTCAGATTTCATAAATGAGTGGGGCCCAACATGCATCAGATGCACTGGAAATACCATTTATTTGCACTAAAGTGAGTCAGAATTTTAATTTTAGAAAAGCTTTGGCATATTTGTCATTGTTTTATTAACATGTATACTTTTTAGTTTTTCACTCTGCTTTGTTGACATTTTATTTATTTATTTTTTGCCTGTCATCTCAAGATTTTTAAACTGTCCAGAAAAAAGTGTATGTCTGGTACGGGAAGATAGGCTATTCTTAAGGGATAACTATTTGACGTTAATGAACAATTCAGGAAATGCTAGCTACTCCTCTGTTGCCATTAATTTTTGTTGTCAAATTGTTCTAGACCCAGAATACTGAAAACAGACGATTTTACTGAAATAATTTTGCATAATTATCATGCAAGCTCAACTATGATGTATTTATAAATGTTTTATGTTTATGGAGTTTTTCTCCCCAAGCTCCCACTGAAAAGGGGTCATGCAGATCCAGTAACACAATCCTGGTAAGCAAATGCAATAATTACATAAACTGGAATAAATACTCAGATATGAAAATAGCATTTGCTGTAGAATGTGATCAGTAATCCCTAGCTGAAAATACTAGCATTGCTGCATTTCTCAAAGGTTAGATTCCTCCCCCATATAGTGGAACACGCTTCTGGTGAAGGGTCGTGACTTGGCAGCAAGAACCATTTAAAGGGTGTCTACTGATCAATTAGAGTTAGCTTTGCTGGCTTCATAGTATGTTATGTGGCTCTGCTACTAAATGGAGAACAGTCCCTGCTGCATTTTTGTAGCTGATATAGCAGGCAATAATACCTGAGACACTGCATTCATTTAGTTCTCTGGATATAATATTTAGCTCTTCATTCAATAAACTTACTTGACAGAAAGGAGGGAATTAGATCTGCGTAACTCTCCTAACTTTGCATTTATGCAAACCTGCTACTTTAACCTCTGGCATTGTTTTGCCAAATTCTACCCATATGAATAAAAATAATGATAGTGCATGCAACATGCAAAAAACTAACTAGAGGCAATATAACAGCTTTCCTTTATGGACGACAATCATAGCTTCCAATTAAGTAGAGTAAGAAGCGCATACCGCTTATTATTTAGTTAATCTTCTGAAAACATGTGGGGTTACATTTAGACAGTTCCTCCCTGAGAATTCCAGACTGTCTACTTAGCTAGAAACATCACTCCTTTCCTACTGCATTGGCACCACCTCCACAATCAGCCAAGAAGCCCAGCCCATAAGAGCCTGCAAGTTTATTTATAGGGTCAAGTCTTTTAAGTAACCTAGTACATATTAAACTGTAAGAGGGTAGAAGGGCTGGTAAAGCCTGCAGGGCCAGTCCATCACTGAGCTTCTTTCTTTGAATGGAATTTAGTGGCTTCTATGATTCTACTAAATCTGAGATATTTCAAGCCAATAGACTCAGAAGAGACCTCCATTACCTGCTTTGATTATTGGTTGCAGAGAACTCTAGAATGTTTTAAAACAAAGTCATACATGGACTTGCCCTGCTGTGCTCCACATCATTTCATAATGCTCTGCTTTGCTCTCTAACATACCACCTATTCCCAGACAGCCTCCATATAACATCCTTTATACTTAAACCCTTCTCAACAGAAAATTTAACCAATGCGACTTACTCTTCTAATCCAAAATTCAACTCATCTGACAATGTATCATCCTCAATTATAATCATATCTACTAAACAAGCCAACAAATCAATCTGATCTAACAACTTTTTGCTACTTCCTCTATAACAAGGAAGACTTACCATTTTCAAAATGGACCCTCCTAACAACACAATCAAATATATTTGGTTAAAATGCAATATTTTTATATACTGCAACTTTAACAACATCTAAAATAAAAAGAAAACAAAACAAAAGCTACTTTCATGCAACCTATGTTTCTGAAGTTTTCTATCAGGCAAACTCCTCTAGCCCATATGCCAGATCCCACTAGCACAATAGTCCACCATCCCATTACCAAGCTAATAATTCCAAACTACACAACTGACACTCAGCTAAAAGCAGTTTTAACAAATGCATGAAGAATTAAATATAATGTGGAGGAACTAGAAACATTCCTCAAAACTCAGTCTCTAGACATATTAGGAATTATTCAGTCCTGAGTAAAGGAAGACACACTAATCCTTAACAATCCTTTACAAATTGTAGATGAATTTTACTGCTCAGCTAAGAAAAAGACCTAAGGAGGATATTTCTTATTTTTAAAGAAGTTGTACAGGGAACATCCAAAAGCACAGGGTTAATCAATCAGTGACAGAGACTCAAATTGGCTTGTAGCTCAAATTCTCTTATATAACACATGCCAAATCCACCTAACTATTGTCATCCACCCAGCTACCACTGAAAACTTCAAAAACCTTCCAAGCTTAAACCCCATTCAAAGACATTATCATGCCAGAAGACTTTTAAATCAGTTTCCTACCTTCATTGAAAACTTTTTTTCATATTTAATAGGATGTGCCTGGTAGGCTTTGGCTTGCGAGGCAATTCTTTGATGCCAAAGCCTACTGCAACTATTAAAGGTGCACAGCAGGCCCAGTTTCAAACTATGTAAACCCACTCACCTTGGTGTTATTATAAAAAATACATCAAACCTAATTTCTTCAGTTTCCTTATTTCTCAAGTCTTGAATTACCATTGCAGCATAACATTTTACTTAAACATTCCACCTAGTATAAAAATAACAATACTAATAATGACTTCCACCCATGGTAATTATGCAGAACTACAAAATGAGTTATACACTTCTGACTGGTGTTTCATGTTTAGTAAACACAGACCCCCTAGGAAGCATTAACCAACATATTACTATGGAACACTGAATACCAAAGCCCAGAAAATAACAATTGCCAGTATCAAATGCCTGAAACATAAAGCAGCCAATAAATAAATAAATACATAAATAAACTTTGGCTGTTTTTTGCAGATGAGCAAGACCTCCTGCATCTCTTGATGTGAGGGGCAATCCCTACCCCCTAAACTTATATATACTAACTCCTAGGTCAAAACAACAACTCAAAGAAGGGAGAAATCTCCCCCCAAAACAGCTGGCTCACAGAAATCTCCCCAGCAAGGATTTCCTATGGAAGCAGAAATCAGCATTCTGCTCCTTAGTGTCTGGTGACACTTGAGGAATTACACATTGTCTATCTGTAAAACCCTGATTACTAACTTTCCATGAAAAATACGTTCTTGTAATTTCAAGACATATTGAAATCAAGGCCAGAGCACTAGATAGCAAATGAGATGCAAACCCAGATTATGTGATAATGCCTTTTAGCAGTGGAAATGAAAACACATAGACTATGGACAAATTTCTACTACTAAGATATTCAGCCCCACTCCATCCCTAAAAAAAGACATTGGGTACCGTAAAGCCATCTGTCTCCAATCACTCCAAATATCTCTTCATAATCAACCCTAGAAATTCTTCATCTTTAATAAACTGTTTTATCTTTTGCTTGAACAAAGATCCAAATAAAATGGGACCTTATAATGAACTGGAGATGCCCCATCTCCAAGCAGCTTCCTTAATGACTTCTCATAGGTACCCCAAATACACAAATATGCTCCAGACTATCCCCAACAAAACTCTGAGTCCCTTCTTTACACCTCCTTTCTACCTCAGATCAATAAAAATGCTAAAAATTGAAACACTGTTAGAACAGAGCCCTAGTGATGCCCTGTCTAGAGATACTCCATAAGTGGTTCATCAAAATATGCCAGCATCACACAACATGCCCACTTTGTCACCTTTCAGTCTTTGCCTCTGTAGCAGCTCCATACCTGCAATTTGGAAAGAAGCCGTAACAAAACCTTCCTCAAACAATTACTAAACCAGCAAATGGCAGTGACCTTAGACCAGTCTGTATTCTACCACCTCTAGGTAAAATGTTTAGAAAGCTAGTCTAATATCAACTAACTGAATATGAATAAAAATATGCATTGACATGTAGTTGCCAACACAAATTTTGTTTAGATAGAAACAGTGACTCCTTTGTTTCCCTCACCAGTTGCATCCTTTTATATATAGATAAAAGCAATTTAACAGGGTCAGTGTTCATTAGCCCTACAAAAGTCTTCAGTCTGGATGATTACCCTGTCTTACTGGATGTTCTACATGGAGATGATGTAAGTGACAATGCCCTCTAATGGTTCAAGGATATTATCTGCAAAAGATGCTGCAGAGTAAAAATAGGTTCAGACACCTTATTCCCTCCCTTTATAAAACTGCCATTCCCAAGATTCTGTTTTCTCACCCCTACCTTTCTCCCTCTTTATAAACATACTGCCAACAAACCTACCTTGACTTTCAATTACACTTTATGAATATGATACTGTGATCTATATACCTAACCCATTCCACCCTACCATAAAGAAAGAACTGGAAAAAGATATCCAGCTTTTTTCTAATATTTATTTGGGAAAAAATCCTGTTAAACCTGCGAGATGCCACACACACACACACACACACACACACACACACACACACACACACACACACACACACACACACACACACACACACACACACACACACACACACACACACACACACACTAGATCTTTGATAGTCAACTCAAATTATGTCCAGTTTCCCCAAATTGTCATATCATTTCATCCAACAGGAACCCACAGAAACAATTATTAACTTTTGACATCCCAGAACATGGTTAAGCCAATATTAGAGTTTCCTCTCCAGTCAGACATTTACAAAAAAAAAAAAAAAAACTATTCTGTGCAAAGAAAACAGTCCCTTTCTTTTCCCTAGAAGGAAGAATAGTAACTGGGAAAAGAATGCTTCTATAACAACTAGTAGACAGTCTTCCCATTATACCCCTGGCATCAGATGTCCTTATAAATTATTGCAAATGATATTTGCTGTTCCGTCACGCTAGCTCCTCAGGAAATAATGTTGCTCAATATTCATTAAGGCTAAATGGCTTCCAGTAAATAACTTAACTCCTTAGTTAAAAGTCATTCCCCTTTCTCAGTCAAATCACACTAAGATCTTCTAAGTACTTTATTAGAAACCCCAGACAACCCCAAAGATCATAGGTTTTAGGTTTTTCTTCTACAGCTATAGTAATGACTGTCATTCAATTTAAAACAAACTAACTCTTACTACTTAATTCTATTCAAAAATTTAAAATGAACTTTTTTAGTGACTCAGAACTTAGTTGCTCAAGAAACAGCAGAATAGGTAGCAATCCCACTCTCACAGTCTGAGTTTCCAGTCATCTGACCTTAATCTCTACCCATAATCAGCTTTGGAAACTGTAAAATCCCTCTTACTAACCCTTTTTCTTGTTATATGCTCACAGCTCTCAACCTCTTAGAGCAGGAAATATGGACAAAGCCATAAATAAATGTGGGACAAAGGCCCAAAAATAGGGACAGTTTTTAAATATTGCTCTTACAAACTTAGAAATTTGATAGAATAACAGATTTTACATTAACATGAATTTTCTGAAGAAGTCTGAAACTCAAATGTCTATCATTATTTTCTACCTTCAGTCTTTAATGATTTGCCACTAATTTTCCAGAAAGCCACAACTTTATGAAAAATGGACCAAAAATATGAAGCAAAAATCTGTACAGTTGAGAGGTATGGTATGCTGCATTTATGTCATCTTACACATAACAAAACAATTGATATTACTATGTTGCTGAAAAAATCTCAACAACCACCATGCTGCACTAAATACATTTTAATACAGTTAAATGTGTTTGTCTGCTAAGACAGCAGCGTCAGTTGTTTAGGTAACCCTTCCTATTATCACTAGCAAGCTACTGATCTGTGTTTGGCCGTCTCACACATTATGCCCATATTGTAAATAATCTGTTTTTATTTTGCAAGTATCATTCCCCTATGTTCCATATCTATTTTTGCCTTTTATATACTGCCCAAATAATTAGCCCCCTATTTTATTTGCCTGTTTATTTATTTATTCATATCAGTTTGATAACTGGGTTAGTGAACTGGTCAACAGATCCTTTTCAAACATGACCAAGGCATCATGGTGCAAGACACAAACAGAAAATTATACATAGAATAAAGAATAAACAGAGTTGTACATAGTACTGTAACAAAGTAGATTTGCATGTTATTTACAGTTAAAAATGCAAGGGATAATATTTAGAGTATGTACAGTTAACACTGGCATTCAACCAGTGGTCATTTATACTGCTTCCTTTTTAATTTAGTTTAAATGTATGATCATTAAGAAAAAGCTTTCACACCAAGCATTAGGCCCTGTTGCCCCTTCTGGGCTAAGATGGCATCCATCCCTTGCATACAGTGGGTTTCTCTTGCAAGTCTTCCCCCATTCTCATTATATTCCCATGCCTTTCTTCCTTCTCCATTGCTGTAACCTGTCATTGTTCTCCCTAATCCTTTTTTTCCTGAGTGTGTTGGCTGCGGATGTAGGGAACCCTTCCTGTATTATGCACCCAGCAGTAGACTACAGTGCTAAAACACTATTTGAGTTTGTTAATGCTGCGCTTAAATGACAAACTAAATGATTAACACCTTACTAGACAGTTATTCTTTGTACGATATTTTGGTCTAACGTTTCACAAAAAAAGTCACATAGCAAAGCTACTAGTGAATTTGACATTTTTTGGATTCACATAGTTACCATCCGCCACATCTTTTAAATTCTTTGCCTTATGGTGAGCTTGTTAGAGTAAAGAGGTTATGTAATAACATTAATGAAGTAAGTAATGAACTACAGAAAACATCACAACTATTTATTAAGAGAGGTTATGATGTCAATAAAGTACTGCTTTCTTTAGATAAAGTTAAAAAGAATATTACTTGTGAGTCAAATTATGGGTATAACAGACATCTGGATAAACTCAGCAATAAATCAAATAGTTTAAGAAAGATTTATGTGGTTATGACGTATGATTTATTAAAAGAAGAAGTTAAACAAATGATTCAGTTTTACTGGACTTCTTTATTTAAATATAGAGATCTTGTGGATATTTTTGATAAGAGCTTGAATTTTTCATATAGAAGAGGTAAGACTATAAATAACGTGCTGGTTCATGCTAGATTTTTTAGGCCTAACACATGTTTAAGAAATAATCCTAGCCTTGTGGGGACACATTAGTAAAACATTTAGGTATATTAATGGATTACCTTTTCAATCTAATGCCATGTTTTCATGTAATACAGAAAGCATTGTGTATGCACTTAAATGTCCATGTGGGATGTTCTACATAGGTAAAAGTAAGAGGGCCTTTAAGACTAGGATTCGGGAACATGTTAGGGATATCAAAAATGAGAAATTAGAGAGTCCACTTGCAATGCACTTTAAAAAATATCATAGGTGTAATCAATAGGGATTGGTAGGTACAATTTTAGAACATATTCCAATTAATAAATATGGTATTAATTCAAAGAAAAAACTTTTGTATAAGGAAACTCTTTTTATATTAAATTATGGTACATTGGCCCCTGGTGGCATTAATGCAGAATGCAACTGTAGAGTTCTTATTTAAGCTTGTGATGTATTTTAAATTGTTTAATTGATTAATTAATTTTATTATATAAATGTGAGTTACAATTCTAGTTTGTATTCTCCTTGGAAGGCTATTGCCGAGGTGCTAGAGGTTTGAATAAATTCTGCAGTGTTGGATCCTGGTTTCTTTGGTCGTTTATCTATATTTATTTTTATATGTGTTTTTTAAATATGAGACTATAGCATGATCTGTAAGGACTAGTCTGTCAGTTCCTCTTCATACTGCTTCCTTTTTAATTTAGTTTAAACGTATGATCATTAAGAAAAAGCTTTCACAACAAGCATTAGGCCCTGTTGCCCCTTCTGGGCTAAGATGGCATCCATCCCTTGCATACAGTGGGTTTCTCTTGCAAGTCTTCCCCCATTCTCATTCTATTGCCATGCCTTTCTTCCTTCTCCATTGCTGTAACCTGTCATTGTTCTCCCTAATCCTTTTTTTCCTGAGTGTGTTGGCTGCGGATGTAGGGAACTCTTCCTGTATTATGCACCCAGCAGTAGACTACAGTGCTAAGACACTATTTGAGTTTGTTAATGCTGCGCTTAAATGACAAACTAAATGATTAACACCTTACTAGACAGTTATTCTTTGTGCAATTATTTGGTCTAACGTTTCACAAATAAAGTCACATAGCAAAACTGCTAGTGAATCTGACCTCTGTGATAGGTGTAATCCTAAGACAACAGTAGTATATGCTACAGTAATGTAATCCAGGGTCCAAATCGTGCAGCTACGGAGACTGATACAAGTTTTCAAGCTGATGTACAAGTCCCTTTAGACGAGCAGGGACCAAGGAGATCCAAACGCTTAAGGAACAGAAGATTCCAACCATGGAATCCCTATCCATCAAGGCCGGCTTGGAATCAGCAAGGACACATGAGTGCATCCCCTTACCAAGTGAGGACATAACGGTGGTGACTTTTGCTACTAGAATACCTGTTATAGTGTATAATGCTATTAGTGATTTCAAAATATACAATTATAGTAGCAACGAGGTATTTACTGGACACGCTGACTTTTTAAGCAAAGGTTTTAATTTTGTTGTCAGTAAAAATCATGACATAGGTGAACTGATTGCTGATCTAAAATTATTTACTAGAAATTTAAACCTTAAATATTTGCACAGAAATTATGTTGGTACTGATTATGTTTACAACAAAAATTCTTGTAGGATACCTATCACTTAACAACCCAGAAGTACATAGTATGTTCAAAACCTATGAGGTCGCTTGTGAAAATGATTTTCGCTATTTTGTTGGTCAAAGAGGTGATGTATCTAATTTATCTGATTCTGAAAGGATACAATTAAAGAAACTGAGGGTGTTTAAGGACCTTAGATATATGTGCCCTGACAAGGGGGGAGGCATTGTAATTTTCCACAGGGATGACTATGCACAAAAGATGTTTGAAATATTATACAGCTAAACTTATAGTGAAGCCTTTCTTAATCAAATCAATATTGCCTATAAAAGGATTGACTGGGAACTTTTTGACCTGGCCATACAGGACTAAATTAACATAGATGAGTACAATTATATGACTACTGATGACCCCAAGATTCCAGTTATATTTGGGGTCCTTAAAATTCATAAGGGATTGGTCAACCTCCAACTTCGTCCTATTATAGATTCAGGCTGGTCAAAAACAAGTTACATTGCTAAATTCTTGGAGAATTCCTTGAAAGAGAAAGTGACACAAATACCACATCTGTGTAGTGATTTCTGGCAATTCCTAGAAAAATGTAATGAACTGATCCCCTTTGACAAAAATGGAGTGTTTATAACAATAGATGCTAAAGATCTTTTTACTTGCATCCCACACTCTATAGGATTAGACTGGTTTTCTGATTTTCTCTTTGATGAGTTTGGCCTAGAACAAGGACTTGTCAACACTTATACACATTTAATGGAACTTGTTCTTAATAACAATTACTTGTATTTCGAAGGCCACCATTTCAAGCAATGTGAGGG
>NC_056741.1:572871234-572918734 GCF_019279795.1 Protopterus annectens | reverse complement strand
TACTGCAGGGGTCATCTGGCAGGGGAAGAACATAAAGATGCCACTCCAAACCTCAGGCCACACCCACACAGATACTTGTGAGTATCACCTCTTTAGCTCAGATACTGAATGGATATCAGTTCTAGTTCAGCTATTTAACTAATTTGTCGCTGATAGCTGTAACTACTGCCCCTCAAAGATGGGCAGATTCTAGCACTATGCATATTTATTAATAATCAGTAGATGATTGACAGACATTAGGTTATTAGTTCTAATAGCGTCCCATGCTTTGATAGCAATTACAACAGTATCTCTGTGTAACCACATCAGTGTGACACACACACACACAAACACACACACACACACACGCACACACACGCACACACACACACACACACACACACACACACACACACACACACACACACACACACACACACACACACACACACACACACACACACATGTTATGAGCACCCAGCCCTTACATGACTTCAGCAGTTCAATCTCACCATGTCAGACTAAATGTTTTGGTTCCAAGACTATATATACTGCATTTTCCTGAATATACAAAGCAGTAATGTTATTGCCATGCTCAGATTACTTTAGAGACAAGTGAAAATTAATATTTTGTTCTATTTGAGTAGTACAGCTAGTTATCCTGCTATAAAATGCTGATGCCAAACAGCACTTAACTATCTGGATAAAAGGTGCTATCCTTGTGCCATACAGTTACTTCTATAGTAAAGTGGTTACAATTACTCACATTTCTTAATGTACAAGTCCAAAGATGGAGAAGAAAAAAAATGCATTATTTAAACACAAATATGATTTTAAGAAAAGCTTTATTGCATGCTTAATTAAGATTTATTATGACTGAAGAAAAGGCTGTCTGACCTGTGTTAACAAGAACACTTTCAGTGGAAACTACAGGACTTAAAACAGTTTAAAAAGTAATTTTACAGATATCAAAGGCAGGTTCCTTCCTTCACTAAGTTATTTGATGATGCAAGAAGTCTAGCAAAATTTAATTCAATTTATCTCAGAAATGTAGCTTTTGTGTTATAAGTCACCTAGGTTTTGTGCATGCTTCTCAATTTGTTTGCTCAAGAATTCTAGACAAAGCCAAAAATAATGCAGGATGAAAGGGCCAAAATCAGGGACAGTTCTTAAATCTTACTCTAATTCAGTTAAAAAGTTGATAGAGAAGCAGGTTTTGTATCAAATTGCATGTTTTGAAAAATGAGAAGCATGAAACACTGTCACCTGGCTTTAGATTCTACTATGAAACTTTAACTCCCTGAAAGCTGACATTCTGAAATGACAAAAAATGCCCAAAATTCAAAAGGGTGAAAAATCTATTTTTAGTATTTTTTTCAGTGTGACAAGGCCCCCCCCTGCACTTCCCAAATGTATATATACCAACTGGATGGTTGCACCAACTTGAAGAAGGGTGAAATCTTCCTAAACAAGTGAATCAATACCAGTGCACAATTAAAAAAATCACACCAGCAATGAAGCAATGATTTCCTATGGGAAACCGCATTTGGCATTATGCTGTTCATTTTGTTTTTTTTTTTCTGCATACTACTGAGGCTCAAGCAATTTCACCTCAAGCATTTGTACAGGAGTCCTGACATTACTGACTTACTGTAATCCTTAGTGATTTCCCAAAAAATCTAAAATTTTATTTGAGGCAGGGCAAAAATATGATGCAAAATTAAGGTTGTTCCACAAAATTCTGGATAGTTGAGAGATATGCTTCTATGCAGTATGCAGAGAAATATTTCAGGATAACAGTATGCACAGTTTTAGCTCCTCAGATAATTTTATTTTTCAGCATTCAAGGTATTGCTTTAAGTGCTTAGACCCCTATATATAATAAGTGAGTTGAGGTGTCCAGAATCACCCTTACTTTTTAATGTCAAATAGGTCAACACAATAACCCCGCAGTGAGATGTGATGTGACATCTTTATGTTCTTGCCTTGCTAGGTAATTGCTGCAATGTGATTAACTCTAAAATAATGTATTTAGATTTGTAAATAAATAATATATATATATATATATATATATATATATATATATATATACATCTATATCTATATATGGGTCCTGGACAGTTTGCTGAATGGCCGTTTCTCCGAAACTGAAATGGCTGGGCATACTTGCGCAAAAGTGCTTTTTGCCGAAAAAGCACTTTCACGCAAGGATGCTAAAAGGTAAGGGAAATCATGGGAGAATGGCTGTTGCTGAGATCATAGTACAGTGGGAATAAGGGAATATTCCCTTTTCCTCACTATAGTGCGATCTCGGAGTGAGAATATAAAAGTAGGGGGTGTGTGGGAGGCACAGCCCCCCACATGAGGGGTGCAGGGGGGCTTGCCCCTCTGCGTAAACACTAGTTTTGCGTTTTTATGTGTTTGTTTTTTTTTTTCTTAGTATTTGTTAGGGACTTTAGCTAAAGTGCTTTTTTGGCAAAAAGCACTTTCGCTAAAGTGGCTTCGGTGATTTGGTTTTGGACAATTGAACTTTCGTTCAGTCATCCTAGACCCATATATATATATATATATATATATATATATATATATATATATATATATATATATTTATACTCAGACCACACCCACACAACCATTGTATGCCTTACGCATCCAAAACTTCCCAGATTCAGATGGAAAAATGTTTTTTTTACAATTCACCAACAGCCCAAGTCAAAGGCACCCTCTGCACTGTGAGCATAAAATAATAAGGGTCTGTGCTGCTACATTGTCAGATGCATGATTCATGGACAGAACACTGTCAGATGCATGAATCATAGACAGAACTGCCTGTATGACACCACATACTGCATGCAGTATAATAAATGACAGCTCATTGTAGCTTTCCTTCCAACAGGCACAAAGTGCCACCGATAAACACACAGTATGCAGGGATGTGGAAGTCATCAGAATACATGGCATAGTAATTTGTCTACCCCATAACATGACAGCATCATTAGTGCTTGCAGGAAGGAGCCATAAAGAGATGACTGAATCCAGTATAACAGCGTGTACACCTTAGATTTGATGAGTGATATTAGCACATTTGGGCAAATTAGGTGTAGTTAGAAAAGGGACAGGAGAAAAAAGTAAAAGAAAAGAAGAGAACAAGAGCAGTAGTTTATGAGGTACAGAGTAGTTCATCTACTTTGCATTTGAACAGCCTGGATAGTTCTTACATGCAGCATTTGAACAGCCTGGATAGTTCTTACATGCAGCATTTGAACAGCCTGGATAGTTCTTACATGCAGCATTTGAACAGCCTGGATAGTTCTTACATGCAGCATTTGAACAGCCTGGATAGTTCTTACATGCAGCATTTGAACAGCATGGATAGTTCTTACATGCAGCATTTGAACAGCCTGGATAGTTTTTACATGCAGCATTTGAACAGCCTGGATAGTTCTTACATGCAAAGACAATAGCTGGAAAGGAATGCATCCCACACTAATAGGAACTCCATAGTCTAAAGGCACATCTAGTGTTGGTGGAGTTTAATAGTTATGCAAGAGGTGCTCAGTGCAGTACTCTGTACTCTGCATGACTGGCATGGATATAATGCATCTGATTCTACTACTGTTTGCTAATACCTGGAAGGATTGAAAAAGGACAGTTCGTATGCTAACATAACTTAACATGTGTGAATGCACCAACACACAGACAAATGCATACACTCACCAGTATATGTTTGTGTGCTGCACTAGGCAGCTGCAAAGCAATAGATGTACATAGTGAGTAATATGAAGACTATATTTTGATGAACAAGTAGGCACAATTCAGAAAAACATTGTCTTGCTTTTGTATCATTACCATCTTTTGCATACAAATTCTCATTTATATCATATCAAGCCTGGTATTTAGACACAGACACTGTTATCCTGCCATGTTCCACAACCCTGCTGGGCTGTATTGCAGATTTTTTCAGCTTAGTTTTAAAATCTCCATTGAGTACCAGTACCCAATATTTTCTCTAAAGTAGATGCAAAAAGATGAAACAGAATACTGCTGTAACCCAGAATTAAGTTGTACTGAAGATGGTAGTTAGAGAGCATTATTTTATAGTATGCAACACCATACAATCGTTTAAGACTATGATCATTTCTCCATTTATGTGACTGTTAAAATGCTCTACAAGTACCTTAGTTTCACAGCACTTATTTAATGTATAGCAATTTAAGAAACATAAAATTGTCCTTGAAGTTGTATTCATAAGTACCATATAAATCCAGATGTAAGTATACTTCTTAGGGATATATGCAATTCACATAGTTAGATCTAAAGATGAAATTTGGATTATTAAGGAATGATGGCCCCCTTTAAAAGCAATATTAATGGAAAATACAAACTGCAGATATGGCTGATCAGATGTCAGTGTGATCCCATATGTGGACATACATATTATGATGCTTGCATGAATGTATGATATGAACTTCTTAAGTTAGGCTTTCCATTTCATGCAGGTAGATATAGTAAAATAACACTGTCTAGAAAAAAAAATCAGGGTCTGACAGGGAGTACAGTTGGAAATAGAACCAACACAGTGTTTTTCAGTGCTATCCAAAAGTGTAGTAAATGGTGATCAATAATAGAATGTTTCTACATAGGCTAGCTAGGACACCACAGTATATATATATATATATATATATATATATATATATATATATATAGAGAGAGAGAGAGAGAGAAAGGGTGCATTGGAATGAGGTAGCACATGACAGTGTAGAAACTACCTATGGAAGAAGGAAGTGGGAGGTGGAAGAGGTATAGGAGAGCACAGGAGGACCAAGTAAGAAAAAGAAAAATTCCAATAGTTTAGCATGTACAAGAAATGGCCAGAAAAGATGGTAGACTGAATACCAGTCTTGGAAACTAGAATCAAGAGTAGCATAAACAGAGAGAGAATGAAATAATGAAAGAAAGAAAGAAAGAAAGAAAGAAAGAAAGAAAGAAAGAAAGAAAGAAAGAAAGAAAGAAAAGAAAGAAATCATAGAAAGGTTACAGAAAATTATGAATGGTGGTGAGAGAGAGAGAGAAAGAAAATGATAACGATGGTGTAGAAGAGGAGCAACATAAAGACAGGTGAGGTTTTAGGATATGAAGCAAGAGTATGGCTTTGGGAACTATTGGGTGGATGTGGATATGGGATATGTTGGACATTGGGATAAAGTTAAAAGCTACAAGGAGGGGTCTTCTCATGTAAGAGTGGTACTAGGGAAAATAGAGAAAAAAGATTTTTGCTGAGGCTCAAAAGGATCTGTTATCATCTAATCATGGAAAAATGCTATAATTTCCTCAGACTCGACTGTAACAGACAAACTTCATCTGATCATTTTCCCGAGAGGTTAATCTAATCAACAAAAGTGAAGAAATCTAGTCCAGAAATAATGTTATAAGGGCAGACAGTAGGGGGAAGAACACAGTAGACTGTATTAATGAAGGTATACCATCTGAAACCCTGGGTATCTAAACAATAAACACAAATGATTGAAAACAGAAGGAAACAGAACTCTTGCATATACAAAGATTAAGATAAGTTAAAAGGATAGACTTCCAAGATGGCTGCACACTGATCAACAGCTTAACTTCAGCTCTCCCAGTGTGAAAACAGAATGTGAAAAACAACAACCAGTGATATTGTCAGTTTGAGTAAAATTCTATTTTTGGCTAGTAAGTAGACTGCCTGGATGCCATCAAAGAAGAAACTAAGAGAGTCTGAAAGAAAATCATCTAGAAAACACTGACTGGGAAAAATCCTGCAGCTGCTCAGAGAAAGCAGTGCAAGCTCCAGCTTTGGTGCAAGACATGGCTTTCAGAAATCTAGAGGAAATATTAGTCAAATGTGCTCAGAGCTAATTAAAATAAATTAAATACTAAAGGAGTATATCAACTCAAATAGCAGAATGCTAGAAAAAATAAAGAAACTTTAAACAGATATTCAGATGAGCTGATATAACTGCAAAAATTAGATGCTGAAATGAAAAAAGGCTGCCTGAATATGAGACAGCTCAAGAAGAAATGCTTCAAAACTGGTAGAATTAGAGAAGAGACCACATAAAGAAAATCTGTGATTTTCTGCTGGACCAGGAAAGTGAGAAGGAACCGACTGTATTAATTTTATTAAAGCAAAAATAATCAACTGGACTTGTATTCCAGAGCAGGAACTGTTAATTGAAAGGTCACACCATGTGTATACTCCAAATCTGGCCTTGAGAAAGCAGCCAAAACCTTCTTTAGTAAATATGCAAATCTACCAGTAGAAAGAGTTGATACTGACAAAACTGTAGCAAAAGGGCAAAGTATTAAAAGTTGAAGACATTGGAGTGTTTGTGGGAAATTATTATTGACTGTACCCCATCCATAAGAGAAACAAATCCATTCCACTTCTTCTTCTTCTTTCGGCTTTTCCCAGTTAGGGGTCACCACAGCAGATCACTGTCCGCTCATGATTGGCAGTGGAGTTTTACAGTGTCGAGTTGCCAGCCCGGCGCCCAACCTTCCACAGAAGGCGCACACATGCACACACTCACACCTAGGGCCAATTTAGTGTGTCCAATCCACCTACTGCATGTCTTTGGGATGTGGGAGGAAACCGGAGCACCCGGAGGAAACCCAAGCGACCACAGTGAGGACATGCAGACTCTGCACAGAAGGCACCCCAGCTGAGGATTGAACCGGAGAACCTCTTGCTGTGAGGTGGCAACGCTAACCGCTGCACCACCATGGCCGCCCCAGAAACAAATCTATTCCACTAATCAGGGAATATTGAGAGGCAGGTATGAGACTTTAGATGCTGTATCCAGCTGTCTTCAGAATATTTTTCCTGGAGGATCAAAATCATTTTTGATGCAAAACAGGCTAAGGAGGAAATGCAAAAGCTTGTCCAACAAAATGTGAGCCATCAAGCAGAAGGGGGCTCTGCTTCTTATTCTTCTGATAATAAAGCACATGAAGATACTTTGCCAGTGAAACCTTTTCTACTGTTCTAAAGAAAAATGCTTGAGAGACAGAAAAAAGCAGAGGAGTTGACTAGAAGGGTTGGAAGCACTGTGGATTTGAACCATAATCTGCAGCTGGGAGATGGATATGAACAGGAAGAAGACCAGCAACATGGAAATTAGTGAATAAATATGAGACTGCAAAGGATCAATAATATTTGTGAAATATGGCTGTATAAGAATCAATGGAAAGAGTGGACCTTTGTTGACTTTGTTAAACTTCTGGGGAAATGAAAAGCATTTGCATCACTTCTAGTCACAAATGTTTGGAAAGATTCTGAGGGGAGGGGGGAGAAGAAGGTAAAGGTAACATAAAGTAAAAAATTATGTTCTTAATAGTATTTACATGAAAGTGTTCACAATATAAATTGCATATTTCACTATAAAATATTTTTAGTTTTTCTTGTATGTGATACATTTACTAAAAGTAAAGGGATACTTTTTCCTTTTTTTGATATTGAGAAATATAGGCATTATAGTACAAAACAAGAAAAGAAACCCAACCACTGGGGATGCATAAGCCAGTGCATTTCTTTGTGCCGGTCCCAAGCCCAGATAAATGGGGAGGGTTGCGTCAGGAAGGGCATCCGGTGCAAAACCTCTGCCAAATTACTGATGTGGAGAACATTTCATATTTACATACCAGATCGGTCGAGGACCGGGTTAACAACGACCACCACCAGTACTGTTAGCCAACAGGGTGCTGGCGGAAATTGGGCTACTGTTGGCCGAAGAAGAAGAGGAGGGGGAAGGCATGCCCGAAGGCAGGAAGAGAGGAGGAAGGTTAGGAGTGTAGTACTGAGGGTAGGAACTTTGAATGTTGGCAGTATGACTGGTATAGGGAGAGAGAGCTAGCTGATATGAAGGAGAGAAGGAAGGTGTATGCAAGAGACCAGATGGAAGGGAAGTAAGGCCAAGTGCATAGGAGGCAGGTTCAAATTGTTCTATCATGATGTGGATGGCAGAAGCAATGGGGTAGGGGCTATCCTAATGGAACAGTATGCGAGAGTGTTTTGGAGGTGAAGAGAGTGTCTGATAGAGTGATGTTTATGAAGCTTGAAATTGATGGTGTAATGATGAATGTTGTTAGTGCATATGCTCTACAAGTTGGGTGTGCGATGGATGAGAAAGAAAATTTTTGGAGTGAGTTGGATGAAGTGGTGGTGAGTGTACCCAAGGGTGAGAGACTAGTGATTGGAGCTGACTTCAATGGGCATGTTGGTGAAGTGAACAGAGGGGATGAGGACGTGATGGGTAGGTATGGTGTTAAGGAGAGGAATGCAGAAGGTCAGATGATTGTGGATTTTGTGAAAAGGACGGACATGGCTGTGGTGAATACGTATTTTAAGAAGAGGGAGGAGCATAGGGTGACGTACAAGCGTGGAGGAAGATGCACACAGGTGGATTATATCCTATGTAGGAGGGCCAGTCTGAAGGAGATTGGAGACTGTAAAGTGGTGACTGGGGAAAGTGTAGTTAAGCAGCATAGAATGGTGGTCTGTAGGATGACGTTGGTGATCAAGAAGCGGAGGAGGAGTGTGAAAGCAGTGCCAAGGATTAAATGGTGGAAGTTAAAAAAGGGTGATTGTGAGGTGGAGTTCAGGGAAGAGTTAAGACAGGTAGTGGGAGGCAATGAAGAGTTACCAAATAGCTGGGTAACTACAGCAGAACTAGAAAGGGAGACTGCTAGGAAGGTGCTTGATGTGACATCTGGACAGAGGAAGGAGGACAAGGAAACATGGTGGTGGAATGAGGAAGTACAGGAGAGTATACAGAGGAAGAGGCTGGCGAAGAAGAAGTGGGATTGTCAAAGAGATGAAGAAAGTAGACATGAGTATAAGGAGATGAGGCGCATGGCAAAGAGAGAGGTGGTGAAGGCTAAGGATAAGGCATATAGAGAGTTGTATGAGAGATTGGACACTAACGAGGGAGAAAAGGACCTATACCAATTGGCTAGACAGAGGGACAGAGCTGGGAAAAATGTGCAGCAGGTAAGGGTGATAAAGGACAGTGAGGAAAACGTACTCACAAGTGTGGAGAGTGTGTTGAGTAGATGGAAAGAGAACTTTGAAAGGATGATGAATGAAGAGAATGAGAGAGAGAGAAGACTGGATGATGTGGGGATAGTGAATCAGGAAGTGAAGCAGATTAGCAAGGAGGAAGTAAGGACAGCTATGAAGTGGATGAAGAATGGAAAGGTTGTTGGCCCAGATGACATACCAGTGGAAGCATGGAGGTGCTTAGGAGAAATGGCAGTGGAATTTTTAACCAGATTATTTAATCAAATTTTGGAAAGTCAGAGGATGCCTGAGGAGTGGAGAAAAAAGTGTTTTGGTACCTATCTTTAAGAATAAGGGTGATGTACAGAGCTGCAGTAACTACAGAGGGATAACATTGATCAGTCACAGCTTGAAGTTATGGGAAAGAGTAGTGGAAGCTAGGTTAAGAAGGGAGGCAATGATTAGTGATCAGCAGTATGGTTTCATGCCAGGAAAGAGCACTACAGATGCAATATTTGCTCTGAGAGTGTTGTTGGAGAAATACAGAGAAGGTCAGAAGGAGTTGCATTGTGTCTTTGTGGACTTAGAGAAAGCATATGACAGGGTGCCTAGAGAGGAGTTGTGGTATTGTATGAGGAAGTCGGGAGTGGCAGAGAAGTATGTAAGAGTGGTACAGGATATGTACAAGGGTAGTGTGACATTGGTGAGGACTGCGGTGGGAGTGACAGATACGTTTAAGGTGGAGGTGGGATTACATCAAGGATCAGCTCTGAGCCCTTTCTTATTTGCAGTGGTGATGGACAGGTTGACAGATGAGATTAGACAGGAGGCCCGTGAACTATGATGTTTGCAGATGACATTGTGATATGTAGTGAGAGTAGGGACCATGGTTGAGGAGACCCTGGAGAGGTGGAGATATGCTTTAGAGAGGAGAGGAATGAAGGTCAGCAGGGCTAAAACAGAATATATGTGTGTAAATGAGAGGGAGGGTAGAGGAATGGTGAGGATGCAGGGAGTAGAGTTGGTAAAGGTGGATGAGTTTAAGTACTTGGGATCAACAGTTCAGAGTAATGGTGAGTGTGGAAGAGAGGTGAAGAAGAGTGTACAGGCAGGGTGGAACGGGTGGAGAAGAGTGTCAGGAGTGATTTGTGACAGATGGGTACCAGTAAGAGTGAAAGGGAAGGTCTACAAGAGGGTAGTGAGACCAGCTATGTTATATGGGTTGGAGACGATAGCATTGACGAAAAGGCAGGAGTCAGAGCTGGATGTGGCAGAGTTAAAGATGTTAAGATTTGCACTGGGTGTGACTAGGATGGACATGATTAGGAATCAGTATATTAGAGGGTCAGCTCAGTTTGGACAGTTTTTAGACAAAGCAAGAGAGGCGAGATTGAATTGGTTTGGACATGTGCTAAGGAGGGATGCTGGGTATATTGGGAAAAGGATGCTAAGGATGGAGCTGCCAGGTAAGAGGAAAAGAGGAAGGCCTAAGATAAGGTTTATGGATGTGGTGAGAGAGGACATGCAGGCGGTTGGTGTGAAAGAGCATGATGCAGAGGACAGGAAGAAATGGAAACAGATGATCTGCTATGGTGACACCTAATGGGAACAGCTGAAAGAAGATGATGATGAGTACAAAAAGAAAAGAAAAGCTAGACAAAAGCATGTTTAAGTTAAAAGGCTGTAATCTTGGGTTATTGATGTGGGGGTGAGGTGTAAAATTATACAGGTCATAATATATGTAGAGCTGACATGTTTTCTATTTCTTTTGCATAGGTGAATGCCTGGCTTAAGACCCTTGTCTTAATCTAATAACAAATTTTAAGTGGAAACAAATATATGAACACCAAATATAATGACATTTTTTTTGTTAACAATAAATGTTTCAGGTTGTCTTTTGGGCTGCAGCAGATTACACCATTTTTCTTTTTTCTCTTATGTTTCCATGGAGACTAGCTGATAATGTGGCAATTAAAGGCAGAACACTGGTTTCTTCAAGGCTAAAAGTTAATGATTTCTGAAAACATGCAAGTTATTTTCACATCTGGGGAAAACGATAAAAAGGAGCAGCTGCCAAGTAGTGTAAGTATGGCAGGCAATATGCATTCTTAGCATGGATAACCTCAATTTTAGGTTAATTAGCTGTGTTAGTGGCTGTCTATTTGGCACAAATGATCCTATTAGTTGGGTTAAACTTCATTATTTGAAGATGTACATACTTATGTGTGTTTCTATTAAGTTAACTGGTTATGGGTGTGTTCTGGGGGTACATTTGTTTTTTTTTTGTTTTTTTTTTTTGAGTTTTTTTATTAAAACAAAAAGTCTTTTACAATGTAGCATGGGTTACAATGTTGATGATAAGAAAAAAAACTGTATAAAAGATTAACCTCCAAATATTAATGGGTGCAATATATTATAGAAGCTGGAAGCAGAAATTAAAAAAAAGCTGTCATATATAGTATGGGAATGGTCTAACAGGTTTAGATTAAGAAATGCAGAGTACAAACAGTGCTACAGGAGACACATTGGCAAGAACTAAGCATGTGAATTTGATAACAAAAAGGATATCAGGATGGATATTCTGCAGAATATCAGGTACAAAGGAAAGATGAGTATTTATATTAAGTGCCAGAGGAGCTCCAGTAGCGATAGAAGAGGGGAAAAATTATAATAATCGTAGACTTGGGGTAGTAAGGGGCTACTGACAATGGATGAGGATTACACTGGCATGTGTATCCACCTAAAAGTTCTATTATGGAGCTTAAACATTGGGAGAAATAATCAGCTTTCAGCAGGGAATATCACTTATAGGTGGGGACTGGAATTTGGTTTGCAGCAGTGTGGATGTATCGGGGCTAGAAGGGAAAATATATCAAAAGAGAGTAGATTTCTGAAAAGAATTTATGAAAAGATTTGGCATGAAAGATGTGAATTTAGTAGTAGGAACACAGAGAGAATTTACAAGGTACAATAACTGAGCTAGACTAGACAGAAATTATATTTCACAGGAAAGTGTGCATTTAATTTGAGAACTTTGACACATCCAATAGCTATTAAAGATCATGTGCCAATAATAACTAAGATAAAAATGCAGGTTAATAAAGTAAAGATGAGACACTGCCACTGCCCCACCTACCTGTTAAAATGAGAGGAATTTAAGGAACAGGAAGTGGAAATTATCCTGGAGTTATTAGGGTAGATAGAATCTACTCCAGTAGTTATAACTCGTGAGTGGAATAAAGTGAAAATTAAAAATATAGTAGAAACTAAAAGAAAAAGAGATCTAGTTAAAAAGTAATAAGAACTATTTAGAGGGGCCAACACAGATTAAAGTAATACATAATAAGGGGAATCTCTCAGAAAAGGAAGAGGTGCAGTTGCAGAGTGCTAAAGAGAAAATAGGGGAGTACCTGGATAATATGCATGAGTTTAGAAGGTTAACTATGATATTTTCAAAACTGCATCAGTTGACTGATCACAATGTCAGACTGAAATGCTGAATATGGATCATTTCGATATGGCAGCCATGTCGAAACTGAACACATTGTAGTTTGTTGCATTCGTTGCATTCGACATAGCAGGAAGTCACGTCAGTCACCCATGATATGCACCCTAGGATACTGTTACACTCTACAGTGAATGGTACATTTACTTCACTACTTTGCAGAGGGCAAGCCCCCCTGCACCCTCCACACCACCTTCAAATTATATATACCGAGATCAGACTACAGTGAGGAAAAAGGTTCATCACTCTACTGCAATCTCCACTCAGAATGCTGAACTCAGATAATCAAAGTACACTACCCATTTGCTGTAGTGTATTCAATGTTACCTGGTTCAGCATTCTGCCTCCTGGAAAACTGCCTTTCAATTAACTCATGCTCGGACATCTGCGGTTCAAAAATACAATAGTAAACTGTTTAGAAAGATTACTGTAAACCAACTGCTATTTGATAATAACTCCAGAACTCAAAATCTTGTGGTACAATGGCTTGGGATGTTACCAAACTTAGGGAACCTATTACAAGAAAAATCACCCAAGATCCTGTAGAGGTATTAGAAATATTTCAGAAATTTTATCAAAGTTTGTATAGAGCAGAGAAGTAGTGAAATCAAGAAAAGCACAAATGGAAATATTTATGGAAGACATACATTTACCAAGGTTACAGGTAGATGAGGCTCAACAACTAACAGCTAAGAAAGGAGGAGATGAGATAAAAATGATGATGTATAACTAATCTAGAGGAAAGTCTCCAAGAATAAATGATATTCCAGTGGTGGAAGTTTGGACGCTATGTGGGAAGAAAGTGGTAAAGATCTGGAACTTTTTATTTAACATTATTTTAAAGGGAGAGGTGGCACCAACATCCTGGAAAAAAGCTGTGATGGCTTTAATATCTAAATACGTTAAAGACCTATCTCATCCAGCTTCATATAGGCTCATTTCAATTTTAATCCATTATTATAAAATGTTTATGTCTATAATGGCTAAAAGAAAGGTAAAGGATGAGGCCAAAATTGATAGAAATGGGCTAATGTAGTTTTGTGAAGGGAGGCAAACATTTAACATTAAACAGAACTATGATAATGCAGAAGGAAGCAGAATGCAATAAAATACTGCTGTTACTGGTGGGTTATGATGTAGAGAATGCATTTGACAGAGTAAGCTGGGATTTTAAGAGTGGGGCAATGAAAGCATTTGCTCTTCCTGATACAATAATAAGGTTATTTAGAAGGATGTATGAGGGATTGGAGGAAAAAAATTAAAGTGGGAGGGCTCCTCTCTGATATGTTGTGTTTGAATAGAGGAACCAGGCAGGTATGTCCTCTTTCCTCTTTGTTATTTATGTTATAGTTAGAACCATGTGGAAAAGAAAATAAGGCACTCAGAAATTTAAGGATATAATAGGAATAGTGTACAAAAAAAGTTGGTTTTATTAGTAGACAATATTATTTTGTACTTGATCGAACCATGAAAGGACATCTCAGGTTTGTGGAACATTCTGAGATAGCTCTGAGTTTTTTCAGGATTTAAAATTAATGAAGATAAAGGCTAAAACTATAAACTATGTACACAAGAACTGGTTCAGCAATACCTATATTTACTGGAACATGATAAAATGAAGTATTTAGGAGTATGGATTAAAAGGATTCTGTTATGGAAGATAAGGATATGTGGGAAGAGACTAAATAAAAGATAATACAAAAACTGAGCAAATGGAAGTGCTTACCTATGGATATGGACAGTGAGATACAAGCAGTAAAACTGTTTTTAGTTCTGTTAATTTTATATACACATCAGGCTTATTTTTTATCAACCAGAGGAGAAGTTGTACATGTAATTAACAAAGATTTGAAGGATTTTATTTGGGAGTGGAAGAGGGCAAGAGTCAAGTGGGATAAGGTGATCCTCTACAATAGAACAAGGACGTTTAGGATTACCTGTCTTGAAGGGATATTTTAGAGATGCACAGTTAAGGCTCTTCTACATAACACAAGCAGAAAGCTACAATTCAAAGTGGAAAGGGATGAAGATGAAGCAGCGAGTAATTCAAGAAATAAGGAAAGAATGTGATTTTGGACACAGATTCTTAATAACAGCAGTCACACAGAATATTATATTTGTAATGTGGCAGAAAATATGTTTCTGCCAGTAGGGATACCTGCAATTAGGGGTACAGAGAATAGGCAAGATGGGGCTAGAATCTACTGGAGGTCATTGGCAAAGGAACCAAGTTTTTGGTACAAATAGAGATGGAGAGGTAACAGAATGGGAAGAAGCCCAGAAGACATTTGGATTGCAGGCTAGTGATTGCCTTCCCTATCTGAGATTGATATCAGAATACAGACAAAGAGAAATGGATAGGGGAATCCTAAACAAAAGACCTGCACTGGTTGACTTTTTAATTTATTCTAGAACAGAAGCTGCTGTTAAAAAGGGAAAATTCATAGGGCATATCAAATATTGCACGATAACTATAAATCAATCAGAAGAGGTCAGAAATGATTGGGAAGAGAGATTAGATATGCAACTCACAAAGAAACAATGGGATGACATGTGTATGGATTCTATATATGCAACAAAATCTAGAAGATTTAGGATTTTTCCTGGAAGTGTTTGCTTAGTTACTTTTATACCCCAAGCATATATTATAAGGAGTGCCTGTAGGGAGTGTATTTTATTTTTGCTTAGGCTCTCACTGATGAGCAGCAGTACTTTCATGTATTCTGGATTGTGTTTGTTATATTGGAAACTTTAGAAAACTAATGTTACCTAAAGAATGCATTGTGGGGTAGACAAGCATTTTAGCAAATATACAAAGGTCTTGAGGGTATAGGAGCAGGCCATCTCAGGAAGAGCAGTTAGGACTGTCTGCCATCTCCTCCTAGGCAGATATGCATTGCACCCCTTTTGAATGACACCAGAGGCTAAGCCAAATGTTAAAGACCATCATTTTTTTCTTGGTCTTATAGCATCAATCTTGGTGATAGTGGAATGCTGTTCAAAGATAGTACCTGCCTCAGACACATATTCTGAGAGCTCAGTCATGTCCTTCATATGGACTAGGGTGGTATGTCTCCAGTGGTGGCTGGTGACTTCAAATCAAAGGAGGGCTGCAGGAGACAGTTGAATGGGTGGGGCCAGTGGAAGGGGTGTGGCCAATTAGAAAGGGGCAGAGCTATGCTCAAAACCACAAAAACTAGAACTTTAATTAAATACGTTGCCCTGGGTGCCAAACTGTCATTATGAGAGTCCAATCAAAGCCAAATTGAAGTGTAGAAGGAAACAAATATTTCAATGCATTTGCTACATGACAGCTCACTTAATATCTTGATGGAAACAAAAAGGTTGTGAGGCACAAAAAAAATAAATTACTTTTTAAATACATTACTGGAATGCCAGTCAAAATCAAGTATAAAGAAACAAGCAGCACTCAACTCAAACTACTTCTTCTTACACTGCAGTTCTAATTACAATTTCTTCAAGTAACCACGAACTATGTAAACCAGTAAAACATGTAGAAAAGGCTCTTCTGAGGTCGCCAGAACAAATTTTATTCACCACACTCCAAAAAAATCCAATAGAAAAGGACGAATAAAATACAACGTTCTAAAACATAAAAGATAAAAGTACTGAGCGCTTTCACCCTGAATCACTTCTGGGCATCTTCAGAGTACTAATGCATTAAACAGCTTACTACCAATATAAAGATGTCATCACTAATTGCACAACGCCTACAATTAAATTAAGTGTGAATTAATAGTGGTTTTAAAGACATATGTATACATATACATTTGAACTATTGTTGACTTGACACAGTATTAGAATTATGAAAAAAAATTTTTTAAAAACAGTAATTTCATAGTTGTCATAATATAATATTAAAAACTGAAGGTTGAAACATAGTACAGAGAAAAAATATTTCATAAAAAATTACTTCATAAAAAATTGTTATTAATGTTATGTTATTATTAAAAATAGTAAAAAATAGTTAACACATTAATAAATATATTGTATTAGAATCAAAATGTAAATAAGCATAAAAGTATATATTTGTATATTTGTATTTTTGTAAAATATCATGTAAATACTATTTTAAATATTATATTATATTATATTATATTATATTATATCTTTATATTGGTAGTAAGCTGTTTAATGCATTAGTACTCTGAAGATGCCCAGAAGTGATTCAGGGTGAAAGCGCTCAGTACTTTTATCTTTTATGTTTTAGAACGTTGTATTTTATTCGTCCTTTTCTATTGGATGTTTTTGGAGTGTGGTGAATAAAATTTGTTCTGGCGACCTCAGAAGAGCCTTTTCTACATGTTTTACTAATTACAATTTCTATTCAGCTTTATAAAAGTACCAAGTAACATGCTGAAAGTAGCAATCTCCGTGATACCCCATGTGAAGATTGGGGAAAGAAGGGCGGAGGCTGCCAGCCTAGTCAAATAAAATTTGATACATAATCATTTGTATAAATAAATGTAAAATACAGGCTTGTGTTTTTAAATGAAAGAAAACACTGTAAAATGTGAACTTCAAGATTGTTGCAAAATTACCATCTGCTGTAAGGAAAATCAAGCCAAGCATTTCAAATGTTCTTTGAAGTTACAATTATCTAATAAATGGTGCCAAAGTGTCTGGCTGAACACATTCTTTCTATTGTCTTAACTTAAGGAATAATTGTTAGGAGTATACATGTGAAATGTCTTTTATTGTTGTAGTTTCCTGAGCAGGTGTTAGCTTGCTAAATAATGCAGTTTGTAGCCTGGGAACTCCAGACTAAGTGTCAAGATGATGTAATTGAATACTGGGAAGACCTAAGTGTCAAAATGATGTAATTTGGGAGGGCCTTAGCAGAGCTGTTTGTTAGTGTTTTAAAAACTATTGTTCAGTGAGAGATTGAAAGCATTTTGTCTTGGACCATCAACCCCAGCACTGCTTGCTCTTTATGTATGTAAGTAGGTTTATAGCATTCTGTTTTCTCTTAAGATTAGCTAAAGATTAGAAAGTTAGATTAAGTGTTTTCTTTGACATCAGACCTGTCCTACTGTATTATTTTAAGTTTCTGTGTGATCTCTGAACTCTTAGATATATCTGTGGTATAGTAGTATTGTTTTGCGTTTTAATTATTTATTATTAAATATTTCAAAAACCTTTACCTGTGGCTGGTTTGTGTAGAGACAAGTTAGGCTCTAGAGTGGTAGTGGATTATGCTACATGATAACCTGAGGCAGTGGCTTTGTCCTCCATTGAGGCAGAGAAGGTGGCAAATGCTTTGTTAGAGATTTTGAGAGAAGGGTAGGTTTCCCAAAAGAAATACTGACTGACCGAGGTGGAAATTTCATGTCAGACCTGCTAGCTTGTCTGTGGAGGTCCTGTGGGGTGAAGCACATGAAGACCACCCCTTACCATCCCCAGACTAATGGTCTTGTTGAGAGGTTAAACTCTGCAATCAAGTACATGATAAGGGCATTTGCAGATCAGTTTAAGAGGGAGTGGGACAAATATTTGCCCCATCTGTTGTTTGCTTACAGAGAGGTTCCCCAGGAATCCACGGGTTTTTCACCCTTTGAGTTATTGTATGGGCATAGGGTGAAGGGACCTTTAGATTTAATTCGAGATGAGTGGGAAGGTGAGTGTGAGTCTCACAAGGAGTCTGTTGTGGCATATGTCCTAAACCTCAGGACAAGGCTCAGGGAACTCATGGGCTTGTCCCAGGAGAACCTGGCAGAAGAACAACAACAGAAAAAGGTGTGGTATGACAGGAATGATCGAGCAAGAGAATATGCTGTGGGGCAGCAGGTAATGGTTCTCATTCCTGTCAGACTCAACAAGCTGCAAGCAGCTTGGGAGGGACCCTACAAGGAGGTAAGAAAGGTAAGTGATGTTAACTACATGGTGGAAGTGTTAGGCAGATGGCAGGGGGCACAAATTGTACCATGTTAACATGATGAAACCTTACCATGATAGGGGGGCCCTTGTGCTGAGCATTTGCAGTGGATTTCAGGAGGAGTCTGAGGGAGATCTGCGGACTGATCTCCTCAGTGAGGCTCGGGCTGACACCTCTGTGGAAGGGGTAGCAATATCCCAGCAGCTATCTCCTACCCAGGTTCGAGAAATACGAGTAGTGTTGCAGGAATTTGGGGATGTGTTCACTTGGAAACCAGGATGCAACCACCTGGTGCAGCAACAGGTGGATACAGGGCATGAAAGACCTATTAGGCAGGCCCCTTATAGGGTGCCTGAGACAGTCAAACAGACTCTGGGGGAGGAGGTACAGGAGATGTTGGAACTAGGGGTGATTCAAGAGTCCAACAGTCCCTGTGCCTCACTAGTGGTGTTGGTGCCAAAGAAGGATGGCAGCACCAGGTTTTGTGTGAATTACAGGAAATTAAATAGTCACACAGTGGCAGATACTTAACCCATGCCTAGGACAGATGAGGCCCTAGAGCAGCTGGGTGGGGCTAAGTATCTTACAACCATTGATCTTACCAAGGGTTACTGGCAGGTGCCCTTGACTCCCAGTGCTAGAAAGAAGTCAGCCTTTGTGACTCCTTTTGGCTTTTATGAGTTCACAAAGATACCTTTTGGGATGAAGAATGCCGCACCGACTTTCCAGAGGCTGGTGGATAATATCCTAGCAGGAGCAGGAGGGTTTGCCCTTGCTTACCTAGATTATATTGCCATCTACAACCATTCCTGGCCAGAGCACCTTCAGCTTGTCAGATAGGTGCTGGGCAGACTACAGGGTTGACCATTAAGCTGAGCAAATGTCAGCTGGGTATGGCAGAGGTCTTCTATCTAGGACATAGAGTGGGGAGTTGTAAGATAAGGCCGGAACCTGCGAAAGTGGAAGCTATTCAGGCATGGCCTGCACCTGATACCAAAAAGCAGGTGAGGGCATACTTAGGGACAGCAGGGTACTACAGAAAGTTCATCTCCAGGGGGGAAGAGACGTGAAGATTGTAGAAAGATGGGTGAAGGTTGTCAGCCTAGTCAAACAGAATTTGATACATAATTCTATCATTTGTATAAATAAATGTAAAATACAGGCTTGTGTTTTTAAATGAAAGAAAACACTGTAAAATGTGAACTTCAACATTGTTGCAACATTGCCATCTGCTGTAAGGAAAATCAAGCCAAGCATTTCAAATGTTCTTTGAAGTTACAATTATTTAAATAATGGTGCCAAAGCGTCTAGCTGAACACATTCTTTCTGTTGTCTTAACTTAAGGAATAATTGTTAGAGTATACATGTGAAATGTCTCTTATTGTTGTAGTTTCCTGAGCAGGTGTTAGCTTGCTAAATAATGCAGTTTGTGGCCTGGGAACTCCAGACTAAGTGTCAAGATGATGTAATGTGAATACTGGGAAGACCTAAGTGTAAAAATGATGTAATTTGGGAGGGCCTTAGCAGAGCTGTTTGTTAGTGTTTTAAAAATTATTGTTCAGTGAGAGACTGAAAGCATTTTGTCTTGGACCATCAACCCCAGCACTGCTTGCTCTTTATGTATGTAAGTAGGATTATAGCACTGTGTTTTCTCTTAAGATTAGGTAAAGATTAGAAAGTTAGATTAAGTGTTTTTCTTTGACATCGGACCTATCCTACTGTATTATTTTAAGTTTCTGTGTGATCTCTGAACTCTTAGATATCTCTGTGGTGTAGTAGTATTGTCTTGTGTTTTAATTATTTATTATTAAATATTTAAAAAAACCTTTACCTGTGGCTGGTTTGTGTAGAGACAAGTTAGGCTCTAGAGTACATTGCATATTTATAGAGGTTACTGTAATAAGCCACTCTAATAAGCCTTAGACTGAATAGTTACATTACCAATTGGATAATAATATTGCATAGTAATAATTGAACACCCTTTAAAGGGCCTTTGGGTAGCTGATAATTATATTAAGCTGGTAGTGGCAGTGAAAACTACCATATAGTCTGGGTAAAAGGGGCACAGCTGGAGAATCTGTGTCAGCCTTTCCCAGGAGTGTCTGTGAAGTTATATAAATACTTATCTCAACGTGTGGGTGTTTGTCAGCTATCTGGGCAGGGACATGAAGCACTGGCTGGACAGAGAGTGTACTGGAGGTTAGCTTGACAGGTAGGCTGAGATCTGGAACCTATAGCTGTGCCAGTGGGGAGTCTTACTGGGGACCTGGAGAGGAAGGGAGCAACCAGCCCCAGACTGACTGTGATCTCTGTGTGCACTTAAGGGAAATTGTACTTTACTGCGTGTATTAGTTATCCTTTCCTCTTCTAGGAGACAACCTCCCTGCTGTTAGTGGTGAGGATTGAGGCTCCTTGATTGCTGGGCCAGGGCACAGTCGTCACACCTCCCACCACTTGTAAAAATGTTTCTTATCCAAAAAAACCTGCTGCCTGACAACTATCTACTTGTATCATGGGAAAAACATGATCAAAGTAAAAAGTGAACAGCAAACAAGATATAAGCTCAGTGTAAATTACTTAAAGGATTACTGCACTGGTTATAGACCATGCATGATAGTTTGGCATTCTGTTTAGTTTATGGGTAAAGCCTGCAAAGATGACTGCAAGTCTCCAACAAATTAACAGGCTTCTGAAAATACTGTAATCCTGTCCTTTATTTCAAAAACTGTCATATGCGTTTCAATGCCCAAGGCTTATACCTTATCTCGTTATGTAAATATTTTCTGCATGGCAACAACAAAAAGGCTTTCACTGTTGATAATTCGTTAACATTATGCTTATTAAAGCTTACATGTATCTTGCAATCTTAGACAAGCTTATCTGATGGTCATTAAAGCATTGCTACTTAAACACATAGCAACAGGCACTGCAACATCATGTATTTTCTGAATAATAAGAAGCATTAAGCCACAGTATAAAAATATGACAGAAAACCAGAGCATTCTGCAAAATCAAGGACAGATGAAAAGCCACTGTAGTACTTGTGTCTACCTTGGATGGGGGATGCTCTGCACACTTGCACTGCATAACTGCTCCTTGCTTTGCTTGGACATATCCAGAGTCACTACATGGGGGAGTGGGGTCCAACAAATATGTCATAATTTGAAATGTCTCTGGCTGATGGTGATAGCCCTGACACATTTGTCATACCTCTCAAGCTCAGAGAAAGAAACCTGGACAAAGCCATAAATAGAAGTGGGACAAAGGCCCAAAAATAAGGACAGTTTTTAAATATTGCTCTTACAAACTTAGAAAGATAATAAAATAGCAGGTCTTGCATTAGTATGACTTTTTTGAAGGGTATGAAATCTGAAACTCAAATGTCTGTCATTATTTTCTAACTTCAATCTTTAATGATTTGACACTAATTTGCCAGAAAACCAAAATTTCATGAAAAATGGACCAAAAATGTGATGCAAAAATATAAAATAGCCACACAATACAGCTGGGGACCTGACACTGTTTTTAATATTAGTACTGTTAAGTTGAGCAGCTGACAAAACATAGAAACCACATGCATTTCTGAAATAAAAGTAATCTATAATTCTGATCATTACAATTATTTATTAATTGTAAACCCTCCACGTTTTCTTCCAAAATTGCCATTTTGCAAAGGGATTATTAGGGAGAGTGAAACATTTTGAGCCAAAATTGGGGACAGTTGAGAAGTTTGGATATACCTAACTCTATAAAGTGATTTATTTGCACGTGCCTCTCAACCTCTTAATGCAGGAAATCTGGACAAGGCTAAATATATTGGGGGAACATAAAAACAGTATTAAAAATTGCCCTTGCATAAACTTAGTTGACCGAATAACAGATCTTGCTTTAGCATGCATTTTTCTGAAAGGGTATGAAGTCTGAAACTCAATGCCTGCCATTATTTAGTGATTTCATTCCTAAATGATTTGCCAGAAAATCACACATTTTATGAGCAAACCAAAAAATAAGAAGCAAAAATCTATTGATTCTGGGAAAATCTGGACAGTTGAGAGTTATAGTTCAGCTGGGGCTGTCTTTGAGTTTGCCACCCTTCCTCCTTCACAAAATCATGGTCGAATGGGGCCTCCCCCCTGCAGCCATTCCAATGTCCCATTACTTGGCTATTTTGCCCCATTTACCATAAACATTGTAATGTGCATACTGCTTTACTTCTACGATGATTTGGATTTCATTTCAAAATTTTATTTTATATTTTACAGCACAAACACTAGTAGACATCTGCTAAACATAACAATGCAGTCTCATAATGAAAACAGACTTAGCATTAAAACTTTTCTGTCCTTGAAACTCACATTCATTGAAACACCATTGAAACTCTCATTCAAGGAAAATACATCTGGTCAGTGGCAGATAAAGATTAACTTTGTGCTGTTTTCAAATCATAGGCCCCTTGCACATGAAACATACATGGGTTCTTTGATACACCTTCCTGATTATATTAAATTATATTCCTTGTATAACACAGTACAGTTGTTAGAGAATATTTTAAATTTATTGTTTTGGACATTTTTCCAGTAAACAATGAAACAAAATGCATGCACCAATAATAACAAAACTGCCACTTCAGAATATTTCCATCATAAAAGTCTATTCAAACTTCTATAGTCCACCAGTATCAGTAAATACGCACAATCTCTGCAGAAGTAAAAGTTGTCTAAATAATTCCACATTAAAGAGATCTGTAACTAAGATTACTGCTAGCAAACATAATGTGCCTGTTGCCCTTGAGGAATAAATTGCCTATGTTACATTAAAAAAATGATAAGCTAGTAATATTGCAACAGGAAATGGATGGCAAACTGTTAACAGGTTCATAGTTACTTGGTATCTCTGCCAAAGAGGACATTCTCAGGACTGCAGCATCTACCCCTTTAAAAGTGCAACACAGTACAGTATCAGCAATGCATCTACATACTGTGGGAGTAAAACCCACAGCATTCTGCATCAAGAGGAAGTACACTACATGCTATTAACAATGCAAGCAGACTCAGCACAACCAGCACTAAACTTCTCTTCCCCTGAAGCTCTCAGCTCCTTGTAAAAGCCACTCAACACTCAACTGTATCTCTCAACTTTGCAGCACAACAAATCTGGAAAAAGGTGAAATTTATTGGGGTGGAGGAACAAAAGCCCAAAAATCAGGGACACATTTTAAACATTGCTTGTACAATATTGGAAAGTTGCTAGAATAAAATGCCATATTAACACCATGCATTTCACTGCCAAGTCTTGAACCCAGGACCCTGTGCACTACATAGCTCTCAACCTCTTAGCAGAAAACACGTAGACAAAGTCAATAATGGTGAAATACAGCCCCAAAACATATTTTGTGAATTCAGTTCTCACCATAGCGCTCAACTTCTTAGCACAAAAAAACATGGAACAGCCAATAATGGGAGAATACAGTCCCCAAAATAGGGACAAATTTCAAATATTGATCTTATAAACTTAAAAATTTGCTAGAATAAAAGGTTTTCTGTTACCATGTACTTTCTGAAGAATATGAAGTCTGAAATTCAAGTGCCTGTCATTATTTAGTGAATTCAAAATCCAGAAAACCACATTTTTTTGTGAGGAACAGAACAGAACAAAAATATGAGATGACAGTGGCTTACACACACACACACGCACACACGCACACACACACACACACACACACACACACACACACACACACACACACACACACACACACACACACACACACACACACACACACACACACACACACACACACACACGCACACACACGCACACACACGCACACACACACCTCTACCTGGATTTAGAGTCCATCCCAGTTGAAATTCTTGCAGCAGCTTGCTTCAAAGTCCTAACCCAGCCTGCAGACATTGCAGTCTGCTTTCAAGTCTGTCTTTCCCACAATTGCTTCAAAGTCCCAGCCCCCCTGAGTCCCATATGTCTTTCCCGTGAGATCAGGCTCCAGCCTGCTGACGCTGCAGTCCAATCCCCTTCCAGTCTATGTGGTTGTAATGGCATAAACTTCTGTGTATTTATGTTAGTCTGATGCTTTCTTCTAATCCGGGCTGGTTAAATGACTGCCCGGATTCCTGCATGCATGCGTCTAGTGTTTGGGAATGGTGAACACACATGCGCGGAGTTCCAGGAATTGCTATTCATTTTATTTTAATGATGTTTTTCCTTTTATTTTGTTTTTTTTTTCTTTTTACAGCTGGGGGGGCTGTATTCCTGCAGTCCAATAGCACAAGCCGCCCCTGTATGTCTCAAGTCATTTACACCCACTGCACTGTGACTTTGTCGTATGTATAGTTTAATGCAGGGACTTGTGTCCATGTGTGATGTGGCAAATCCTAATACTTGGCACTGGAGGTGGGTGGGTGAAGCCCTCCCCCTCACAAAGAAGTAATTGTTTTTAGGTTTGTTGGTTATTGCATATGTAACACTTTGCTTTACCTTTGAAATATTTTTAATATTCTTTGTCAATAACATTTTTCAATGTAATATGCTTTAATCAGTCTCACTGATGATAAGTCATTATATTCTTTACACACCACACACACACACACACACACACACACACACACACACACACACACACACACACACACACACACACACATATTCTCTCCTTTACAAATAGAGATGAAAATTGAGTCCCTTCTCCCATTCTATTCTACTAAAATGAATGCCAAGCAAGTTGCTCCATTTCTTGAAAAAAATTCCATTTGATTCTCCTTCTGGACCAGCAAACTTGTACCCTTGGTTTCTATATCACTGTAGAGACTGCAGTGCTACCACCACAAGAAAAAAAAAAACATATCTCTAACCTTAAGCTCACAAATACAACCATGGGGAAATCAGCCTTTGTTAAACCTGTCCGTAGAGGTCCAGATGTCTTCCACTAGCCACTACTGGCCCATCTGCAATACTTCCTACCCTTGACAAAATATTTGAAAAACTAATTTGCAATCAACTTATCTCATACCTGAAAAAAGCTAATTTCTCTCCAAAAAAACATCATGGTTTCTATGCAGGAAGAAGTACGTTGACTGTACTTTGGACTCTAACTGATAACATGCTCACCAACATGGATAAAGGAAACTTTACCAGTGCAATATTGGCAATCTTTGAGAGTGTGGACTACTCAATTATACCAGTCTACCTACTAGACAATGGCATCAGCAAAGAAGCCACGCCATGGTTCAAAGACTTATTGACTAACTGATCCTTAACTAAGAAGACTGACTCCTTATTATTACATACTGCCTACGCTCATTCAGTTCTACCAGAGGGATTTGTACTTACCCCAGTAATCTTTTTCGTATTTATAAATGCATTGCCCATTGACCTACTCCAGTTACAACTCCTCTTTATTACAGATGACATGATTGTCTACAAATCCAACCCGGTACAACAGGTAATCCAAACCCAATAGAAACCTGATCATCTGCACCTAAACCACTGGGTCACTTCTAAAAGCCCCCCCCCTCAAAAAAAGCTATGCTCTTTGGTACTAAGTAAAGATTTTTTTAGGTTCCTGCCATCTCCCCAAGCATAACTCTCTTTACCTCATTTAGATACGCAGGAACCTGGCTCAGATAATCTCTTAACATTCAGGAGCATACAAAACTTAGATCTAAAAATCAACTACCTCCTTTTCTGGGTTCAGAAAATATTACAAGTCCTTTAATTACCAAGTATGACAGCTAATGAGAAACATGTTCTGCTCACACAACTTGAATCACAATAAAGTGGACTCTTTGGTGAGGACACAGTGTGTTTTTTTGTCCTGTGGATTTAATTTTTACTTATGTTGCACTGTGAAGCTACTTGTTATTTTTCTTCATTACTAACATTTTTTCCTGAGTGGCTTCCAATATATCCTCATCTAAACTTTTTAACAACAGTCAACCTGTTTTATCTGCTGCAGACCTTTCTAGTATGGTGGGCAACTTAATGTTATGAGCACAACAACTGTCTCAGCAATTAAATGACCAATAAGAACAGAAGAATTTTCCTTCTGGGAATGTCAACGTCACCAATAACACACTCAACAACCAAGTTTATCCCAGTGAAGGGACCAGAACTGACTCAGTTAACAATGATGAGCTCCCTAAACTTGATCAATGGTTTCAAACTGAGGTGAGGTTTGGAACTAATAACAGCCACTGGGACAATAATGCAGGTTTGTTATCTCCTTTGATTTTAACATTTGAAAAACTATTGATTAAGTACCAGTCAGTCCAGCTCAGCAATGGATTTTTTGGGAATGCCTGCAGCAGCAACATATTCTAAAAGGCTTGAGAGTGTATAAATTATCTAAACGGATTAAAAAAAGACTGCATTATATCAAGACCTGACCTGAATATTTGATCAGTTTGGGTTTGATTTGATGGGCCTCCTTATCAAAGACAATGTCTGCCTGATCAACAAGTTACAGAGCAATATCCATGACGTGTACAAATCTTTTGTGAAAGGTCATGTGTTTGACCCATACAAAGGCATGCATTCCAGGTATAAAATCTAGAAAAGAGAAAAAAAGGCTAGAGAGGGATCACAAAGAATACAAAATGGGGGTCTGTGTATCCACTACCTAGAAAAATGGTCATCATGACTTTTTCTTGATTCCTTTCCCTATTATAGAACTATTGAATCTAATACTGATATCACTGCCTAGACATCCGATACACAAGACATTGAGGAGCTCCATCCACCCCTGCCACTGAGGCTAGAAGAGCAAAGCAACCAACCCTCTAATGATCCTCACAAAACACTAAGAGATGCCCAACAACATCAACCAAAGGAGGCGGGGGGGGGGCAGAAATGCAGGAGGAATTCATTTCCACATCAATGGATTTTTAATAGAAGTAGAGGCCATGATGTAACTTAGAAAATTCATTGACTTATCCAGCAGATAAATTAAATATTTTTGAGAAAAACAACTTCAAGATTTGTAATTATACCCCTTTAAAGATCACATTCCTCCACCATGCTGTCTTCAAAAAGGGTGTTACTTTCATTCCTTCTTCAGAAATCAGGGAACTGAGGTTTAAAGGTATTACTGAAGCCTCTAATTTGGACAACAGGTTGAAAAAAACTGCTCAGTGACATATTGGGTAAGAAGGATGTCCGTATTATGAAACCGGACAAGGGTGGTGGGTTGGTGGTGATGGATGCTTCCGAATACATTAGTAAAATGTTTGAATTGTTGTTTAGTGACACTTATACTGAATTCTAATGTAATGAGATGAACATTGCTTACAAGAACATTGATCTCACCCTGTATGAATTACTATTGAATGGTCAGTTGGAACTAAGTGAACACAATTTTTTAGACACCAAGGAAACAAGGATTTCAACAACTTTTTGGATCCTGAAGATTCATAAGTCAATCAGCAACCCACCCCTACATCCAATAGTAGATGCCAAGGCCTCCAAGATATTTGCTCTAGCAAAATTTTTGACTGCAAGGTGAAGGGAGTAATTGATGGAAGAGGCACTATTATTAGGGACTCCTGGGATTTTCTCACCACATTAAAACCTGAGATGTATGATGATGGTCTCATTATGGTGACCATCGACATTAAAGATTTATTCTCAGTCATTCCACACCATGAGGACTTGGAGTAGTTTTATGAATATTTGTGTTTCAACTCCAGTCTACCGCATAACACCATCTTGACTGTACATACATGTATGGAGCTTGTGCTCGAAAACAATTTTATTTGCTTTGAGGGCCAGCTTTTTAAACAAAAGCAAGGAGTAGTGATGGACACCTGTTGTTCCCCCAGTTTTGCCAACATTGTGCTGGCACACTGGGAGGATTTATTTATTTTAAATTCAACTTACAAAGACTCTTGTGCCCTATACAGGCAATACCTTGATGACCTGGTGATTTTCTGGAAGGGTAGTGAAGAGGAACTAGTTAGGCTCTTCATTTACATTAACCAAACCACCTCTTTCCTTAAATTCACCATGGCCAGAGACAACGACCAACTGAATTTTCTGGATGTAACAGTCAAAAAAGACTACGTAAACAAGACTTTCACTTCTCATTTGAATAAGGAGCCAACATACTCAAACTCACTGTTGCATTTTGATAGCTGACACCTGGTGCACCATAAAAAGAGTCCTAGTTAAGGGCCAGTATGTTAGGTTAGCTAGAATGGTGTCAGGACTAGATGATTTTTTGAGTGAGTGTGCTAAGTTAAAAAAACATGCTGACTGGAAGGGGTTACCCTGACAATTTTGTTCAGGACATTGAAAATGAGGTGATTAGAAAAAGGGAAATCGGAACATTTTTTTGCTTATTGTCCAGTGAGAATGGCCCTACTGGAGCAACCCAGACTGGGAGACAGGATTGCTTCTCAAGAGCTTTTATTCTTCCTTTTAGTGTTGACTTCTACAATATCAGGAACATTATATGTAGATTATGGGACATGTTCACTATTGACAACGATGTTCACTCAGTAGTGGGAAACAAGCCTACTATAGTTTACAAGAGGGAAGTTAGTTTAAAGGGTCTATTAGAAAGAGACTCTTGTGCACCCAGACTGGGTGGTTGCTACAAATGCGTGAGTTGTAAACAGTGTCCAGCCATTTTTCAAGGTTCATAGGTTCATAGGTTCATAGGTTCATACTAGGCTATCTGCCCGAGGGCATTTACAAGCCTAGCCCATCGTTTTGTGGCTTATGCCACCCCTTTAGTATGGGGAACTATACCCATTATTTTGCTGTGCCTCTGTCGAGCAGTGACACTGAGGTAATCCCTGGGGTATATCTGCGATCTCCCATCCATTGGTCAAGATTTCTCTTGAACAAGGCCAGCGAGGTGCTCTGCCTCACATGTACCGGGATTTTGTTCCACAGCATAGGGAGTCTTTGGGTGATGAATCTATCCCTCCAGCATGTCCTATTAATAGCCGTGTCGAGGTTTAAGTCTCCGCCCTTGTGGCTCTGATGGATCTAGATTTTTGAGGTGAAGCATATTCATCAAATTTGGGTTTGACATGGCCTTGTATGTTAGGCAAAGGTCACCTCTGAGCAAGCGTGGCGACTGAATAGAGCTGGAGTTCTTTCAGTCGGGCAGCATAGGACAGATTTTGAGACCCTTTATCCTTTTGGTGAGGAACTTTGTGGCCTCTCCAGCTGCTGCAAGTGTCGGGTCAGATACATCCCGAATGGGGCATTGTACTCAATCATTGGTCTGATGAGTGATGAGTAAAGGGAGACTATGACCTCCCTTGATCTAGATGAGAATCCCTTCATGATAAGGTGGGCAATGTAGAAGGTCTTCCTAACTACTTTAGCTACATGGGTGTCGAATGACAGACTACTATCAACCTGGGTCCCCAGGTCCCTGATAACTTCTTCTGTGTTCAGTGGATTGCCACCTATTTGGTAGCTAGCGGTAACCTTGTTTTTCCCAAAGGGTATGACTATGCATTTTTTGGCATTTAACTTCAGGCCGTGGCTCTGGCACCAGTTATCCGTTTCTGTGAGACCCTACTGAAGGATATCTGTGTCAGATGTGTTTTCTACTATGGCGCCCAGTTTGCAGTCATCTGCAAACTTTGTCAGCCATAACCCTCCTGTGTTTGCTTGTACATCGGAAAAGTAGATGCCAAACAAGAGTGGGCCCAGGACTGAGCCCTGTGGGACACCACTTGTGACAGGTTTTGAGTCTGACATGGCGCCAGCAACTCTGACCCTGTGGGTTCTGTCACTCAGCCAGTTTGCAACCCATCTTGTGATGTATGGGTTAACATTTAAGCTGATGAGTTTTTCAATGATACCCGAGTGGGGTATTGTATCGAAGGCCTTAGCCAGATCGAGGTAGGCTGTATGGACTGCCTTTCCTCATCAATGGCTTTGGTGACTGTTTCGAAGAAGTCAACCAAGTTTAAAAGGCATGATCTGCCTTTGACAAAGCCAAACTGGGTTGGATCCAAAGTCTGCAAATTCCCTATGTCTTTATTTATGAGGTCCATTATGATCCTCTCCATGGCTTTGCAGATAAGGCTTGTCAAGCTAATGGGCCGGTAATTTCCAGGGTTGGTGGAGGCACCGCCTTTGTGAAGTGGGACCACAGTTGCAGTGCACCACTCCCTGGGTACGTATCCAGAGGTAAGACTTTGATTAAACAGCTGTCCTAGCTGTGGGTTTAATTCCTCATTGAGTTCATGGAGCACACAGCCGGGGACACCATCAGGTCCCATGGATGCTGTGTTTTTTGCTTTGGAGAGAGCAGTTCTCACTTGGGCGCTGGAGATGTTTGGGGGGCTGCAATCGTTTGGTATAGATATCTCTCCTTTGGGGGGGGGGAGAAGTTTGCACTGAACCTGTCAGCCAGTATGTTGGCAATGTCTGTAGGATCAGTAATCTTCACATCATTTTGAACTAGTTCTGTGCATATCTGGGAGTTTCCTCCTAGGTTTCTAACATAACTAAAGAAGGCCTTATGATTGTCTTTTGAGTCTTTAGCTATTTTTCTCTCGAAATTTGCTTTGGATGATTTTATGAGAGCTCTTAGTTTTTTACTTATAGTGATCAAGGGTGTCTTACCTTTTAAGGATTTTGCTCTATCTTGTAGTAGCTTCCTCCTTTTATTGTAGAGTTTGTTTATGGCTGGGGTCCACCAGACTGGACGCTTGCCTTTGGTACTAAGAGTCTTTGTTTTGTTTGGGATTGCCTTATCCATGCAGTCCTGCAGGTGCTGGTAGAAGGCGTTTGTAAGTGATTCAGCGGCTTGAGTACTGTTTTCCGCGGCTCGGGGCCTTAAAGGAGACCACACTAGTCTTTAGAAGTGTGAAGTCGGCTTTTGAGAAGTTCTTTACTGTGGTCTTTTATTTCAGGTGGGGTGGGATGAGGACCTCCAGCGAGATTAGTTTGTGATCTGATCTCACCAGTGAGGGGTATACTTCGGTGTTGAACATTGTGCTCCCATGTTCGTGATGATGAGGTCAAGTATGTTATCTCCTCTTGTGGGGATGGTGACTAGTTGTTCCATGGCATTTGAGTTTATGAATTCCAGGAACTTTTGGGCTAGGGTGTTTGGGCTTGAGTAGTGTTCCCAGTCTATATTAGGGTAATTGAAGTCACCTAGTATGATGGTGTTTGGTGATACATTTATCCCTCTAGTGTTTTCAGGAAGGCCATGTGAGGTTCCTGAGTTTGTGAGGGTGGCCTGTAACATGCTACAATTTGCAGAGCAGTCTTGCCTATGGTTAATTGCACCTGGATGGTCTCCGATGCATCGTGCATTGCCACCAGTCTTGAGGTGTGGGTGTCCTTGATGAATATGGATACCCCCCCTCCTTTCTTGGTATTGTCCGGATTTTGGGGCCGGAACACATGATATGAGGTAAAACCTGATAGCGCTGGGGTGCTCTCAGGAGCCTTGAACCAGGTTTCTGTCACAGCACAGACATCAATGTTCTCCATACTGAGAAGGGCCTCGAGTGCATGCATTTTGAGATTGAGACTTCTGGCATTGAGCAGCATTACCCTTAGTTTTTTCCTTTTTTGTGTTCTAGGGTGGTAGGTTTAGAATTTGAGCCTTGCCTAAAAAAGGCACTATGGGGGTGGCAAGAGCCTTTGCCAATATCCAGAATCCCAGGGTGACAGGTGCAAGCCATCCCTTGCGAAGCAGCGTGGCTTGTCCAGCATGTCATCCCAGGCAGACAGATACTGGATCCCCTTTGAATGACACCAGTGTTTAAGCCAATTGTTAAAGCTGATCATCTTATCTCTGTATTGTGGCATCACTCTTGGTGAAGGTAGGATACTGCTCAAGGTCAGGGTCATACCTGCCTGGGCTACATAATCAGAGAGCTCCTCAATGTCTCTTTTCATGTAGTCCAAGGAGGTACGTCTCAGGTCGTTTACACCAGCGTGGACAATGACTGAGTCATATTTGTATTTGCTGTTGAGAGACCTGAGTGCTTGCGTTATGTGGTGGATTCTAGCGCCTGACAGGCAGCTTACTGTGACCTTCTCCTTACTCAGTCTGGTGAGCGGGACGTCAGTGTGTCTGACTATGGAGTCACCAATGACTAGTGTGTCTGGCATTGTGTTTGGCCTTAAGGGCTGTGACTGTTTGACACTCTGACTGTGAGGTCTATGTGTTGCAGGTGTTGTGTTCTGAGGTGGTGGTTGTTTGGGTGTCTGCTTTGGTGGCCTCTGCTGTTTTGGTAGATTTTTGATCAGAGCCTCCGAGTATGTCTTTGTGTGTTTATGTGTATGATTTGAGGTTGTAATGGTGCTATGTGAGACTGGGTCTATAGTGTGTGTGGTAACCTTCTCCTCCTGACTGGTCTTGCCAGTCCTGTGTTGAGAGAGCCCAGCCTCCAGTTTGGCTGTATAGTTGCATCTCTCGCATGTATTTGTGTTTTGTGGGAGGAGGAGAGGGTTGTCTGTGTACATGAGGCAATTGTAACATTGCCTCAGTATTCCCAGGTTCACCAGCTGAGCAGGAGAGGACACTAGCAACTGATCCCTCGACATGCTAGAAGGATAGACAAAAACTTTAAAAAAGATTCAGGGGGACGTGGGTGACCGAGAAATGGGGGTTACCTTTTTGGGGTACTATCTATGACAAGAGTGCCGTATCAAGGTAATAAGTACTGTAGGAGCAAGTGCTAGGTTTAACAGATAGAGAATAGTCTACTTGGAGTCAAGTGGAGATGATCTTTTAGTTATAGGATAAGCTGATTAGATCAGTAGTATAGTTCGAGGAAGGTAGTTTTAAGGGAAAATTTGAAGAGTGGACTTTAGGTAGCCCAAATAGTTTAAACCTGCCTAACCGGCGCTGCCCTAGTGTGCAACAGTGGCAGCTCCGCGCTAAATCGCGCTAATGTGCGTTTACCGCGTTTTATACCAGGGGGCTGGAAAAAGCTAGAAACTGGCCCAAAACGACCAATAAACTACTAGTTACTGACTGAAACCTCACAAAACTGGACAAAAGGCAGCTCAATGCTTCCCACTCCCACTGGTAAGCAAGGTAACTTCCTCTCCCCCAAATAAGGCAAGGAAACAGTACACAGGAACTACAACCAAAGCCCAGGAATCAGCAACTCTGAAACTGGACTAAACTAGTAAAGCAGGAAAAACAAGAGATATTTTTTTCTTTTTTTTTTTTTTTTCACAAAACAGGCAGAAACAGGTACAGCAAACACTTATAAATGCTATGAATCAGCTACTACAGCTTACACAGAAGAATTTGCTACAAATACAGTCAATAGTAACAAACAAGGATTCCAAGTGCAATATTAAGTTAAATGCAGTAAAAACAGCTTCAATGTAACAGAAAGGCAGGCGAAATACAGTCGCTAGGTATTCAGATGTGGAAAGCAACAAAAATATACTTAGTATCAAGAAAAGTCGCTTATTCAGCTCTCTGCAGCCTGGATTACTCTGCTGGCCCACGTGGAGTCTGTGCTGAGTAGGTACAAGCTGAAATACGCGTGTTTACCGCATTTTATACCAGGGGGCTGGAAAAAGCTAGAAACTGGCCCAAAACGACCAATAAACTACTAGTTACTGGCTGAAACCTCACAAAACTGGACAAAAGGCAGCTCAATGCTTCCCACTCCCACTGGTAAGCAAGGTAACTTCCTCTCCCCCAAATAAGGCAAGGAAACAGTACACAGGAACTACAACCAAAGCCCAGGAATCAGCAACTCTGAAACTGGACTAAACTAGTAAAGCAGGAAAAACAAGAGATATTTTTTCTTTTTTTTTTCACAAAACAGGCAGAAACAGGTACAGCAAACACTTATAAATGCTATGAATCAGCTACTACAGCTTACACAGAAGAATTTGCTACAAATACAGTCAATAGTAACAAACAAGGATTCCAAGTGCAATATTAAGTTAAATGCAGTAAAAACAGCTTCAATGTAACAGAAAGGCAGGCGAAATACAGTCAAAATCACTGGTTATGGTATGGTAAAACCTAGGAAGAGATACTCCTGTTACTCAAAGGGGGTGGTGTATGTCGCAGTGTGTGGCCTATGCAACAGTTTCTATATTGGTATGAGCAAAAGAGCACTGAGGCAAAGGGTGTATCAACACCTGTATGACATCAGGAATAAAAATATAAACAGTGCTTTGTACAAGCACATTTGTGCGTGCCCCACACATACTTATAAGTTTGGGGCCATAGACCATATTGATCTTGGAGCAAGAGGGGGACCAATGAATGGATGGCTTTAAGGAATTGACATGGCAGATTAAAACTAATGCCTACCAAGTACCAGGACTTAATGACAGAATTTCCTTAAGTTCTGTTTTAAAATTAAAATCAATGTACTTTTTATAGGTTTATCAGTTGTATTTGTTGCAAGAATATCAAGTTTTAACATTTTTTATTAACTTTGTATAATGTCTGTTTTAGAGGAAATGCTGTAATTACATTGACCAATGGTTAGGTGAGGTGGTGTATATATGTTTGTCATGATCATGTGATTTTATTCTGATGAAGTCTGAAACTTGCCAAAATGTGCTTAAATAAACCTGGATTTTTGCTGGTGGTCTGTTCTGCACGCTTCTTTCATCTAGTTGCTGCTTTTGAGTGGTTTTACTTTGTTTATTTCTTGGCTTTGTACTTTAAAAACAGTAAAGGTAAATACTGGAATGAAAGTTGCATTAGGAAAAAAAATGTTCATTAAATCCCCTTAACCCCACGGTCCAATTATTTGAAAAAATATGTGAGTCTGGCATGAGAAATTTACATGATTCTAATTTTGAACATCTTTTTTTTTTAAATCTAAGTCTTAAAGAGCACATCTTGATGAAAGAACTATCATCTGACAAGTCCATAGGAATCATGAAACCTGATAAAGGGGGTGGGGAGGTGATAATGCAGACCATAGTCTGTGTGGAGAAAATGCTAGACTTGTTGAATGACTGTAACACCTGATCTGTTGTGTTCCTGAATGAAATGAATATAGTTTATAGAAAGACTGATTTGCTGCTGAAGGATCAGTATAACTTTTTACTTACTACTCACCTAGGGACACCAAATATATCTGGAATACTTTCATTCACAAAACCTTGCAATGACACCTCACTAAGACCTATTGTTGTGGTGTTGGGGTTCTAAAATGGAATTACTTGCTAAGTTTATCGACTTCATATTAATAAATACTACTAAAAGATTTCATTACATATTGAAAGATTCCTGGCAATTTTATCTGGCAATTTTCACATGAAATCGGGGCTGGAAAAAGCTAGAAACTGGCCCAAAACGACCAATAAACTACTACGTACTGACTGAAACCTCACAAAACCGGACAAAAGGCAGCTCAATGCTTCCCCCTCCCCCTGGTAAGCAAGGGAACTTCCTCTCCCCCAAATAAGGCACGGAAACAGTACCCAGGAACTACAACCAAAGCCCAGGAATCAGCAACTCTGAAACTGGACTAAACTAGTAAAGCAGGAAAAACAAGAAATATTTTTTTCTTTTTCTTTTTTTTTTTTCACAAACAGGCAGAAACAGGTACAGCAAACACTTATAAATGCTATGAATCAGCTACTACAGCTTACACAGAAGAATTTGCTACAAATACAGTCAATAGTAACAAACAAGGATTCCAAGTGCAATATTAAGTTAAATGCAGTAAAACAGCTTCAATGTAACAGAAGGCAGTGAAATACAGTCGCTGGGTATTCAGATGTGGAAAGCAACAAAAAATATACTTGAAGTATCAAGAAAATTCGCTTATTCAGCTCTCTGCAGCCTGGATTACTCTGCTGGCCCATGGAGTCTGTGCTGAGTAGGTACAAGCTGAAAAGCGTGTTTACGGCGTTTTATACCAGGGGGCTGGAAGAAGATAGAAACTGGCCCAAAGCGACCAATAAACTACTAGTTACTGGCTGAAACCTCACAAAACTGGACAAAAGGCAGCTCAATGCTTCCCACTCCCACTGGTAAGCAAGGTAACTTCCTCTACCCCAAATAAGGCAAGGAAACAGTACACAGGAACTACAACCAAAGCCCAGGAATCAGCAACTCTGAAACTGGACTAAACTAGTAAAGCAGGAAAAACAAGAGATATTTTTTTTTTTTTTTCACAAAACAGGCAGAAACAGGTACAGCAAACACTTATAAATGCTATGAATCAGCTACTACAGCTTACACAGAAGAATTTGCTACAAATACAGTCAATTAGTAACAAACAAGTTCCAAGTGCAATATTAAGATAGATGCAGTAAAAACAGCTTCAATGTATGTAACAGAAAGGCAGGCGAAATACAGTCAAAATCACTGGTTATGGTATGGTAAAACCTAGGAAGAGATACTCCTGTTACTCAAAGGGGGTGGTGTATGTCGCAGTGTGTGGCCTATGTAACAGTTTCTATATTGGTATGAGCAAAAGAGCACTGAGGCAAAGGGTGTATCAACACCTGTATGACATCAGGAATAAAAATATAAACAGTGCTTTGTACAAGCACATTTGTGCGTGCCCCACACATACTTATAAGTTTGGGGCCATAGACCATATTGATCTTGGAGCAAGAGGGGGACCAATGAATGGATGGCTTTAAGGAATTGACATGGCAGATTAAAACTAATGCCTACCAAGTACCAGGACTTAATGACAGAATTTCCTTAAGTTCTGTTTTAAAATTAAAATCAATGTACTTTTTATAGGTTTATCAGTTGTATTTGTTGCAAGAATATCAAGTTTTAACATTTTTTATTAACTTTGTATAATGTCTGTTTTAGAGGAAATGCTGTAATTACATTGACCAATGGTTAGGTGAGGTGGTGTATATATGTTTGTCATGATCATGTGATTTTATTCTGATGAAGTCTGAAACTTGCCAAAATGTGCTTAAATAAACCTGGATTTTTGCTGGTGGTCTGTTCTGCACGCTTCTTTCATCTAGTTGCTGCTTTTGAGTGGTTTTACTTTGTTTATTTCTTGGCTTTGTACTTTAAAAACAGTAAAGGTAAATACTGGAATAGAAAGTTGCATTAGGAAAAAAATGTTCATTAAATCCTCTTAACCCCACGGTCCAATTATTTGAAAAAATATATGAGTCTGGCATGAGAAATTTACATGATTCTAATTTTGAACATCTTTTTTTTTAAATCTAAGTCTTAAAGAGCACATCTTGATGAAAGAACTATCATCTGACAAGTCCATAGGAATCATGAAACCTGATAAAGGGGTGGGGAAGTGATAATGCAGACCATAGTCTGTGTGGAGAAAATGCTAGACTTGTTGAATGACTGTAACACCTGATCTGTTGTGTTCCTGAATGAAATGAATATAGTTTATAGAAAGACTGATTTGCTGCTGAAGGATCAGTATAACTTTTTACTTACTACTCACCTAAGGACACCAAATATATCTGGAATACTTTCATTCACAAAACCTTACAATGACACCTCACTAAGACCTATTGTTGTGGTGTTGGGGTTCTAAAATGGAATCACTTGCTAAGTTTATCGACTTCATATTAATAAATACTACTAAAAGATTTCATTACATATTGAAAGATTCCTGGCAATTTTATCTGGCAATTTTCACATGAAATCAAAAGAGTAGACTTCTCGATGGATACCATCTTCGTGACTGTTGACATAATAGACATTTTTTTGGTCATACTATATGACCTCGATTTAAGGTACTTCAGGGAGGCCCTAATGGGAGAAGCCTCCCTTTTAGCCAGGGACATTAACTTGTTAGAATAAATAATATGTGCTGCATTATATAATAAATTTGTTACCTTTGAAAGGGAATTATACCACCACATTATTTAAGCAGGTACAGGGGCAGCATTTGTCCTCATGTCTGCTAATGTGGTCTCGTGGTACTGGGAAATCAAGTCTGTATTCTTTAAATACTACAGGAGACACTTGAGGCTTACTTCAGGTATCTAGATAACATCTTTATTTTTGGCAAGGCACTGAAGAGATGATACATCAGTTTGTGCAGTTTTTGAAAGATAATACTTCCTTCCCATATTTTACTTACAAGTTTTCATATGATGGTATCTCTTACTTAGATATGTGGCTATATAAGTATTTTTCTCACTGTTGCTATTCATTGAATTTCTGCAGGACAGACATTTCAAATTCTTATTTGCTTTACAGGAGTTGCCATGCTTTCAACAAAAAAAAAAAAATTGGTGAAAGGCCAGATGGTCCATATCTCCAGAATAATATCTGCTGACAACTTTTGCATTGAGTTGAGCAATTTAAGTGGTATGTTTAAGGAAAGGGACTACTCTGATCATCTCCTTACTGACACCATGAGATACATGCAGCAAGAGAGGGCATTGCTTCCCTTTCAACTTGCTCAGTGCCATCTTACACCGTTTACGTTTCTCATTTCCTTGGGCTGTTAGGACTCTGGGTCTTTACCATTATTTATGAATTGCCTTTCCTGTAAACACCTTGTGTGACTTTTACAATGTCCAGGGTTTAACCTGTTTCTCACTCTTTTCTTGCTCCCCCTGTGATTTCACTTTTCCACTTGAGAAATGCACAACTCAGTATGGTGTAAACTTTGTCTCGCTTTTTTGTGACTATTTTGTATACTTTTGTATTCCCACTGTTGGCTGAAATTGTTAACCAGACCAAGCTGGCAATCAGTCATGCTGTGATCAGTGCTCTACCATGAAAACCAAAATGTAAGTAAAACAAAATAAAATAAAATAAAATAAAATAAATAATATAGACCCACACACACACACGTATGAAAAAGATCTTAATTACTGATCTACTATACTATCCATGACATCTATTGTTTTTTGTCCTACAGTAAGGAATCTGAGGAAAGCTTAAATAGTTGCAAGGTGACTTAGTTTAAATATAGGTTCATAGGTTCATAGGTTCATACTAGGCTATCTGCCCGAGGGCATTTACAAGCCTAGCCCATAGTTTTGTGGCTTACGCCACCCCTTTAGTATGGGGAACTATACCCATTATTTTGCTGTGCCTCTGTTGAGCAGTGACACTGAGGAGGTAATCCTGGGGTATATCTGCGATCTCCCATCCATTGGTCAAGATTTTCTTGAACAAGGCCAGCGAGGTGCTCTGCCTCACATATACGGGATTTTATTCCACAGCATAGGAGTCTTTGGGTGATGAATCTATCCCTCCAGCACGATCCTATTAATAGCCGTGTCGAGGTTTAAGTCTCCGCCCTTGTGGCTCTGATGGATCTAGATTTTTTGAGGTGAAGCATATTCATCAAATCTGGGTTTGACATGGCCTTGTATGTTAGGCAAAGGTCACCTCTGAGCAAGCGGTGGCGACTGAATAGAGCTGGAGTTCTTTCAGTCTGGCAGCATAGGACAGATGTTTGAGACCCTTTATCCTTTTGGTGAGGAACTTTTGTGGCCTCTCCAGCTGCTGCAAGTGTCGGGTCAGATACATTCCAGATGGGGCATTGTACTCAATCATTGGTGTGATGAGTGATGAGTATAGGGAGACTATGACCTCCCTTGATCTAGATGAGAATCCCTTCATGATAAGGTGGGCAATGTAGAAGGTCTTCCTAACTACTTTATCTACATGGGTGTTGAATGACAGACTACTATCAACCTGGGTCCCCAGGTCCCTGATAACTTCTTCTGTGCTCAGTGGATTGCCACCTATTTGGTAGCTAGGGGTAACCTTGTTTTCCTGAAGGGTATGACTATGCATTTTTTGGCATTTAACTTTAGGCCATGGCTCTGGCACCAGTTATCCATTTCTGTGAGACCCTTCTGAAGGATATCTGTGTCAGATGTGTTTTCTACTATAGGCAGTTTGCACTCATCTCCACACTTTGTCAGCCATAACCCTCCTGTGTTTGCTTGTACTTGGGTTGAATTCATGCCAAACAAGAGTGGGCCCAGGACTGAGCCCTGTGGTACACCACTTGTGACAGGCTTTGAGTCTGACATGGCGCCAGCAACTCTGACCCTGTGGGTTCTGTCACTCAGCCAGTTTGCAACCCATCTTGTGATGTATGGGTTAACATTTAAGCTGATGAGTTTTTCAATGATACCCGAGTGGGGTATTGTATCGAGGCCTTCGCCAGATCGAGGTAGGCTGTATGGACTGCCTTTCCTCATCAATGGCTTTGGTGACTGTTTGAAAAAGTCAACCAAGTTTAGAAGGCATGATCTGCCTTTGACAAAGCCAAACTGGGATGGATCCAAAGTCTGCAAATTCCTATGTCTTTATTTATAGGGTCCATTATGATCCTCTCCATGGCTTTGCAGATAAGGCTTGTCAAGCTAATGGGCGGTAATTTCCAGGGTCGGTGGAGGCACCAAATATATCTGGAATACTTTCATTCACAAAACCTTGCAATGACACCTCACTAAGACCTATTGTTGTGGTGTTGGGGTTCTAAAATGGAATTACTTGCTAAGTTTATCGACTTCATATTAATAAATACTACTAAAAGATTTCATTACATATTGAAAGATTCCTGGCAATTTTATCTGGCAATTTTCACATGAAATCAAAAGAGTAGACTTCTCGATGGATACCATCTTCGTGACTGTTGACATAATAGACATTTTTTTGGTCATACTACATGACCTCGATTTAAGGTAATTCAGGGAGGCCCTAATGGGAGAAGCCTCCCTTTTAGCCAGGGACATTAACTTGTTAGAATAAATAATATGTGCTGCATTATATAATAATTTTGTTACCTTTGAAAGGGAATTATACCACCACATTATTTAAGCAGGTACAGGGGCAGCATTTGTCTTCATGTCTGCTAATGTGGTCTCGTGTTACTGGGAAATCAGGTCTGTATTCTTTAAATACTACAGAAGACACTTGAGGCTTACTTCAGGTACCTAGATAACATCTTTATTTTTGGCAAGGCACTGAAGAGATGATACATCAGTTTGTGCAGTTTTTGAAAGATAATACTTCCTTCCTATATTTTACTTACAAGTTTTCATATGATGGTATCTCTTACTTAGATATGTGGCTATATAAGTATTTTTCTCACTGTTGCTATTCATTGAATTTCTGCAGGACAGACATTTCAAATTCTTATTTGCTTTACAGGAGTTGCCATGCTTTTTGGTGAAAGGCCAGATGGTCCATATCTCCAGAATAATATCTGCTGACAACTTTTGCATTGAATTGAGCAATTTAAGTGGTATGTTTAAGGAAAGGACTTGATCATCTCCTTACTGACACCATGAGTCCTGCAGGTGCTGAGAGGGCATTGCTTGTTTCAACTTGCTCAGTGCCATCTTACACCGTTTACGTTTCTCATTTCCTTGGGCTGTTAGGACTCTGGGTCTTTACCATTATTTATGAATTGCCTTTCCTGTAAACACCTTGTGTGACTTTTACAATGTCCAGGGTTTAACCTGTTTCTCACTCTTTCTTTTCCACTTGAGAAATGCACAACTCAGTATGGAGTAAACTTTGTCTCGCTTTTTTGTGACTATTTTGTATACTTTTGTATTCCCACTGTTGGCTGAAATTGTTAACCAGACCAAGCTGGCAATCAGTCATGCTGTGATCAGTGCTCTACTATGAAAGATCTACTATACTATCCATGACATCTATTGTTTTTTGTCCTACAGTAAGGAATCTGAGGAAAGCTTAAATAGCTGCAAGGTGACTTAGTTTAAATATATCTGGCTAATAGCTCCATAGGATCATAGGATATTACTAAGCTATCGAACCAGAGGTCATTTAAGCCTAGCCATTTCAACCCCATGTAATACTGTAGAAGTACTAGTCAATACCCAAGACTGTATTTAGTGATGACTGTCCAATGTCCAAGAGGGTTGTGGTCTCTATCCCTGGTAAGAATATATGGTGCCCCATCCACTCATCCAGGAACAGTGTCATAGAGATGCTCTGTTTCACATGAATTGGTAGCCTGTTCCAAAGACGTGGCCATCACTGGGAGATAAATCGGTCCCCAGAGCATGTCCTATTTAAGTCGCAGGCCATATTTAAGTCCCTGGAACAGATAGCCCTAGACCCAGTCTGGAGTTCAAGCCTGACTTTTGTCATTGTCTGTGTAGATGTTCTCTCCATGTTTTTATGAAATTCGTCCCAACTCCCAAAGACTGGCTAGACTAAATTGAGCACATATTTGAATGTTGTACTTAGCTATGTCCTTGTGGCCTGGGTCATGACTGAAACATGCAGTTGAATCAGCCCATTTCCCAGTTAACAAAACATAAATAAATAAAAATAATTTAAAGCCTTTTCAGACCACAACGTATTTCAGTTCATCTTAAAATGATGTAGCCAACATACATTATAAGTTACACAGTATAAAATACTTTCTAGCACCATACAGGCAATATTTTTTTTTTACAACCTGTAGATACTGGACATTGGTGCTGGTGAGCAGTGTTTGTAACCCGTTGTTCAAGTCACATATGAAACAAAAAAATGCACTGTAAGGAAATATGAGTGGGTATAAATTCTAACTCAAAAAAATGAGATCTAAACACTGTTTGAAACCAACCTGCCAGGGCGGCACTGTTGTCTGCACAAAGCTGTCTCTTAACAGCAGTGACTTAGTGAAGAGACAGTAAAAGGAGGAAGATGTGGCAATACAAGGAAATCATTATGTGAGTACACAGCAGCACAGTTAAACTGACTTGTGTTTGTAGCTCCAGAATGCCTAAAGTAACTGATACACTGCGTCACTTCATTTGGAACTTAATTCAGAAGGTAATTAGGAAAGCTTAGACATTACACAGTGCCATTAATACCAAATAACAGATATATAAGTAAAGAATGCAATATTTAATCAAATGTCTTATGGATTAAGCTTTGATTGGGATGTGTGACCTGAAAATGAGTATCTGGAATAAATGAAGCAGGCTTTTAGAGCTAAGAGCTAAGCGCGAGATATTACAGGAGACTCTTTTATATAAATCTGATAAGACTGGTCACATGAGTAATTCTGAGGGCCCACTTGCTCTTCAACATTTCTTGCTGTGCAGATGAAAAGCAGTTCTCACGGCACTTAATGCCTGGAAAAATTAATCTTTAATGAAAAGAAAACACTGAAGACATTGAAACCCAGTAAAGACAGTTGAACACCACAGACTGCAGTCAGGAATACTGTACGATTTTTGAAATCCATCAGATTTCATTAAGCTACTGGGTACACAGAGCAAACAGGTATGTTTCTGTAACAACTGTGATGGCCAGATAAATGCAGAAAATCCTGTGACAATCCACACACCCTGTGCTACATTACAAATGCCACTTGAGTTGGCTGTCTCATGCATTCCATAGTATCACAGTGAAGAGAAGGCTCTTTTGAAATCTGGCTTTAATCTGAAGACACTGGATTATTTCTTAAACCGTGAGTTCAATGCTAGCAATAATAAAAATAAGTAAATATATTATTCTCATGGGAACACGAATCACCTGATAGCAGATTAAGCAGCTGGACACAATTCATTTTTGTTAGGAAGTGATATAGTTACGATGCAAAAAAATATATTATACTACCACATATCTTTTAGCAGTTGCAAGAGGTTAATAAATCAAAACATCAAACCACGCTCTGAGATTCAGACGTGCAGGTATATAAATAATATCAGAATGTGTCAGTGACACAGAGTTTTGAAATATTATGACTAAGTGCAATTTTAATATAATGACAGCACAAATTTTCAACTGACTCAGGAAGTTTAGAATGTATAGTATAGTAATGTACTGTATTCTTATAGGGTCATTATGTCTTTACATGCTGATGTAAAATATTTTAGATTTGGTTCCAGGATTAGATTTAGGTAGAGTACAGGACCAAAAATACACTGTGGGATTATCTTGTTTTAAATCATTTTGAGATTTGGTACCAGAGTTTGTAATGGTTTCAGTCCCAGCATAGTATACAAACAGCTCTAGTGTGTGAAATAATGAATGTGTCTATATGCATATACATCACATACTGTAGTGCGTGGCAGAAACAAAAAAACAGTTTTGTTGAAGGTGACAATGTTGGGAGGGTGGCCTAATGGTTAAGGTGGTTGCCTTATAGACACAAGGTGCAGGGTTTGAGTCTCACAAAGAATAATTGACTAGGCTTGCAAGGGCAGTTAGCTTATTACTAATCTATGAACCTATAAAACAGTTCATGTATAAATCAGTTCAATTTACCAGGAAAAGATGAGCTTTCTTTCCAAGATAACTTAGAAGGCTTTCTTCAGTATACATGATTCAGAACAATCAGTACTTGTTATGTTGTCCTGTAGCCAACACAGACAGGTACCTTTAACCCTTTGCAAGGCTATGTACACTGCATAATAAGTTTCACCCTTTCTGATTTCAACGATACTTAAACTTTCCCTTACAGGGACATATTTTGATTTTCTTTGCTGCTCCCTGGTGATTATGCATGGTTTTCTCTCCAAATTCATTAGTTGTGAATATCGCTTTAGGCTCTGATTTAACTCAGTAGTTTGCTGATTGCCATTAAATTCCTGTTTTGCTCTACTTCCCACACACTTACTGTTTAAGGGCATCCTTATCTGCACTACAGCAGTTAAGTTAAAGTGCCCTGGCTTACCAGTCATGATGCTACAATATATGTCTGTCTATCTATCTATCTATCTATCTATCTATCTATCTATCTATCTATCTATCTATTTGTGTATGTACACACACACACACACACACACACACACACACACACACACACACACACATATATACATATATATCTTTCTGTCTGTATCATTTCATCTATATAGCTATCTATACCTATACCTCTATTATCTATATCTATATATCTATATCTATATATATATACACATATATATATATATATATATATATATATATATATATATATATATATATATATATATACACAAAGAATGGTACACATACAAAAATATCAACAGGATTAGTGGCATAGTACTCAATTTAGTGTAAGTGATTGCAAATTTAAACAAAAGCATAATATTTCAATAGCAAAGCTAATATGAATTTTATATGTTATATTTATTTGCACACACACACACACACACACACACACACACCCTGATGAGATGGTTCTGGCCCTATACCCATGGAACTTAAATAAATTTCATATAATTCCAGGATCATAAAATTACAGCCCTCCTCAGAAAAAAATGCCTGAAGTCCAACTGAAGGATAATTCAGCTCAGTTGGTCATTATCAAAATTTCTCAGAAATATGGCATATGATGAAAGCATTCACCAGTGAACCCATATGTATATATAAATCTAAAGGTATGGTTGCCTGTAATTTGGTTAAATGACAATTTTGTTTAAAGCCTATAAAAGCAAAAATGATTGAAAGTCATATTAGTTAAATGTTAATTTAATTGAAATTCCATACGTTTATGTAGTTCTGTAATGCAGAACATGGAATATGTAGAGGTGTAGGAAGAAGCTTCAGCAGGTGCTCATGTTATAAATATATAATAACTGCTGATGAGGTTTATATCTGTGCAACGGTGGTGATTCCTCATGGATGAGATTTATATCTGTGTGATGAAGGTGATTCCTCATGGATGAAGTTTATATCAGCACAATGGTGGTGATTACTCACAGATGAGGTTTATATCTGTGCAATGGTGATGATTCCTCATGGATGAGGTTTATATCAGTGCAGTGGTGGTGAGTCCTCATAGATGAGGTTTATATCTGTGTGATGAAGGTGATTCCTCATGGATGAAGTTTATATCAGCACAATGGTGGTGATTCCTCATAGATGATGTTTAAATCTGTGCAATGGCGATGATTCCTCATGGATGAGGTTTATATCAGTGCAATGGTGGTAATTCCTCATAGATGAGGTTTATATCTGTGTGATGAAGGTGATTCCTCATGGATGAAGTTTATATCAACACAATGGTGGTGATTCCTCATATATGAGGTTTATATCTGTGCAATGGCGATGATTCCTCATGGATGAGGTTTATATCAGTGCAATGGTGGTGATTCCTCATAGATGAGGTTTATATCTGTGCAATGGAGATGATTCCTCATAGATGAGGTTTATATCAGTGCAATGGTGGTGATTCCTCATAGATGAGGTTTATATCTGCATGATGTTGGTGATTCCTCATTGATGAGGTTTATATCTGTGTGATGGCCCTGATTCCTCTTCGATCAGGTTTATATCTGTATGATGGAGGTGATTCCTCATGGATGAGGTTTATATCTGTGCGATGACAGTGATTCTTCATGGATGAAGTTTATATCAGTGCACTGGTAGTGATTCCTCATAGATTAGGTTTATATCTGTGTGATGGTGGTGATTCCTCAAAGACGAGGTTTATATCTGTATGATGGCGGTGATTCCTCATGGATGAGGATTATATTGGTGTGATGGAGGTGATTCCTCATGGATCAGGTTTATATCTGTGTGATGGCAGTGATTCCTAATGGATGAAGTTTATATCTGCGATAGCAGTGATTCCTCATGGACTAGGTTTATAGCTGTATGATGGTGGAATTTCCTCATGGATGAGGTTTATATCTGTGCGATGGCAGTGATTACTCATAGATAAGGTTTATATCTGTGCGATGGCGGTGATTCCTCATTGATGAGGTTTATAAATGTGTGATGGCAGTGATTTCTCATGGAAGAGGTTTATATCTGTACGATGGCAGTGATTCCTCATGGATGAGGTTTATATCTGTATGATGGAGGTGATTCATCATGGCTGAGGATTATATTTGTGCAATGGCCATGATTCCTCATTAATCAGGTTTATATCTGTATGATGGAGGTGATTCCTCATGGATGAGGTTTATAACTATGCGATGGTGGTGATTTGTCATGGATTAGTTTTATATCTGTGCGATGTATCTGTGCGATGGTGGTCATTCTTCATATGTGTTATTTTCTCTCTTTTGCACAGTTGTGCAACTGCGGAGTTAGAATTTTTATGCCACACGAAGGTGCAGGGGCAATCTTTTTGAAGGGTTTTCTCTTATGTTTTAGATAGGTTCATAGGTTCATAGGTAGGTACTGGGATATTTGCCTGAAGGCATATATTAGCCCAGCCACGTTGTGCGGTATTCACCTCCCCTTTGGTTAGTTCCCTAG